>NW_006800010.1:481036-500800 GCF_000485575.1 Poecilia formosa | reverse complement strand
CATGATTAGATCAATTGTAAAGACTAATTTGTGTCCAAGTTTTCACTTCCTGACTGATTTCTCCAGATGTTCTTCATTATTGCCACATAATGTTCTTTTCTTGTTATGTCATCTATTGCATTAAGTGCACCAGTCCCTCCTGCAGCAAAACCCCCACAGAACATGATGTGACCAGCCCCATACAAGGTACACTAACTGTGATTGTTATTATGCCTGAAAGCACATTTGTTCAGACGGACAGTCCTCTACCCTGTGAAGCTCCCCTCACCCACTCAAGGGTTACAGAAGACTGTCACCCTCAACAACCCGCTTGCCTCCTGACTGTCATCCAGTATTTTCTGTGTAATCAGATCTGTGCTTTATGGGAGAAAACAGCCACTGGAGATTGACAGCCTACAACAGGTTTTATGGCTGTTGTTTCAGGTGGGAGGTGAGTTAGTTGGGGAGAATGGATGGATGAGTGTCAGAGAGATTTTACACTGCCCTCTTGTGCTCTGAAACATACTGTACTGCCTCCCCGATGTTCATTCTGACTCATTTTTCCTGTGTCCCCGGTGTTGTAATGACAGGAGGAACAAAGAGCAGTGCAGTAAGAAATTTTCTGTGAAACTACTTTCAAATTATTTCTCAGAAAGCAAGGTTAAGCTTTTTTTTTCTCTCTCTCTCTTTCTTCCAAATTTCCAATATACAAAGCACCATTACTCAAAAATAATTTTTACTCGTCTCGGTACAAGCACAAACTTAAGAAAAATGTCATGCATTTGTATTTACCTTCACCTTTCACTTTGTAGAATCAAATTTTGTCTCTACCAGCTTCACACATGTGGAGATGGCCTAGTTCAAGCTCAGACTGAATGGAGAGCATTTTGTTTTGAAGACGCCTCACGAATTTGCAATTTAATGTAACATTTACCATGCAAAATTAGTTTTCAGCCAAATGTACTACTTCGTAATATTTCTTTTTTTTTGTCTCACCCAATAAGCACACCGTTTTTTAGATTTTAATTTGTACAAAAGAATTACATCATGTACAGTTCCTTCCGCTTAACAATGAGGTGCTATTTTGTGTTTATCTGTCACATCCCAATAAAAACACGTTGGAGTTTGTAGTTGAAATTTGACGCGACGCGGAAAATTTCAGTTTACATTTGTGTAAAATTTTTTTCCCTTTTGTGTAAAAGGGAAAAAAAGTCGTATATTTATCAAAAATAAAACGAGGCACCTGAATATGCTTTTATAGTAAGCCTGACTGAACACTGTAGATATTCTGAGCTGCACTCTTCCTGCTCTGTCACATGTCAAAAGGATAGAGAGGAGGGTGAGGAGGAATAATTGTTTGATCTGTCCTTTTGCCTGTCGCTGCCCTAATCACTCAAGACTGATTCAGAAAATGCAGGCTTGAATGTCAGAGGGCCTCCTGTGGAGAGGTGGAGCATTTCACTAGCTTTGGACAGCCGTGCCCCGGTAATCACCACTCTCAAACCTGGCCGGGCACTCCAGCACTCCCCTGATTGAGCACCTCAATCTAACAAGGTGCTATTGCCAGAGCCAGAGATTCTGCCAGGTTTTGACAAACCGGTGGATTGTCGTCCGATCATCATGGGACATTGCCTTTTTTTCGCAGCTCAGCCATGCATGCAGCTGGCGGCTCAGAGAAAGAGAGAGCGACTGCAGAGGGAATTCAACATCAGCATCAAAGTCAATGTCCCTGAAAAAATTTGATAATTCTACATCATTCAAAGGATACAAAGGGGTTTTTTTTATGTCATATTGAACTGACAAGTCATTTCTTGAAATCCACTTCATGTTGCCCATGTGATTTGAGTCTGCTGTCGTGCTCCATCTGACCTCGCTTCTGTGTGTGACACCAGGGCTCTCCCTGTGGGAAAACACAGCCTGACCTCAACCAGATAGGTACATTTACCTTTAACCTCTAACGTTTACCTCTGGAGACATAAATAATTAGAGTCAAAAACAGTTTTTTTCTCTTTTTTTTCCACCAACCTACAAAATATCTCATTGCTTCATGATAAAAACAATTAAAGCCTATGGAACATGAATATTGTTTGGTATTGTACAAATAAATTAATTATCAAAACTTAAATAAAGATAGTTAAATACATTTTTTGAAATTTTAGCTTTGCAATTTCAACAAACTGGCTAGTTTGAAGCATTTGGGTGGCACTCACCTTGTAATACTGACTGTAATATATACCTAAGTGCGATAAGAAGAAACTTAAAGTAAACCTTATTGCCACTGTGTAAATTATTTTTAAATACGACCAGAGGTGATGTCACACTGTGTGTGAGAGAGCAGTTGCTCAGTTGAAATTGTAAATATACTTGACTATGTTAAATAAAGTGGGCTGCATCTGCTGTTTGATAACTAGCATTAACTGGAATTTATTTCTAATTAAATTATCTTCTTTTGTAAAATGCTTCAAGATGACATTTTTTGTGAACTGCCACTGTATAAATAAACTGCATTGAATTGTATTAAATTGCATAGTAAAGCCAATTCAAGATTTCTCTGTGAGAGATGATCCACTTTATGAGTCGCCAAATGTTTTCTCTAGAACTTTCTTTTTACCAACTAAACGTCTCTTTCAATAGCCTTTTCCACATTCCTCCCATGTTTTCCATGCCCAAGATGCAACATTGCAGAGCTAATGGCTAATAATGAGACAATTACAAAATTGATCATTGACCTTTTGCCCAAAGTGGCCTACTACCAAGCACACTTTTAAAGCACCTTGATCAAAAGGTGGTGCATTATTTTGTTATGGACATGAAGTCCAATGACAAGTAATGTTTTTTACAACTTGAGCTCTTTACACAGCTCAACTTCAGATCAGCGAGACAATTCTTCCACCGTTAGGCAATGAGGTAACCAATTGGCATTTTACGTCCCCCATTAATAACATTTTCAATAATGTTATTATTATAACATTATTGAAAAACCTTCAAAGAGAGGCATCCAGCAGCCGTTCCAGCTTCTGGAGCTCTTTACTCTGTTTCTACTCAAACCTCAGCTGCTCGATTGAGGAAGCTCAACCCTTTCTATCCATGATCTCATTGATCACAATATAATATGGCACCTGATCTCAAACATTTTGCCTGGCCAGAAGAAGGCCACCATGAGGGTGTGTTCATTTTGCATTTAAGGCTGAGCCTACCAAGGTTCAGATGTTGTCCTCCTTCATCAAACCACTATAAGCCTTATCCCTTAAAAAAAAAAAAAAAAAAACCTCCACGGATCATATTAGTACTCAAACCCCTCTGTCACAGAAAACCTTTTATTTAAAATGTTGTCAGATTTGGAGAAATCTTTCCTCCAAGGGCTAAAAGTCACAACTTGCTTCTCATATTTTCCTAAAAGTCCAATTGTGTCTCATAGGCAAGAGCTTCAGTCAAAAATCTGTCTTAAAGGTTGTGTTCCCAATTACAATTCAGTTTTTGACCTAATAGTCATTCTGGTTATAAAGAATTGCAGGATAATCCCATTTCTGTGTGCTAAATTTATAAAGCATTTGCATGGCTTACAGTCCTGTCCAAAAAAAAAAATGCAGAAAGAGAATTAAAAGCTACTGCAACTCCCAGTTTTGGCCCTCAATTAAAATATGTAGCCTTAATAATAACAGGGAAGCACTTCTTCAATGTGTTAGTAACACATTTTGTCAAAATCAAATGCAAATAATATATCATAGAACGGAATAACTATGGGTAGAAAAAAAGCAAGTACCACTATGCAAACACCCATTAGACAAAAAAACCACTGAGCACCAAAACACTGAATGTTTTCTGCACAGTGCAAAATCAGCCAAGCTGCTCTCTGTACCTCATCACCACAGCACTCCTTATGACTAATATTAGTGTCTTGGCTCAAAATATAAATGGCTAGTCATAAAGAATTCATGTATTTTTACTTCGAGAGTCCTGGAAAGTTCAATGAATATTTATGCAAGTGAACAACTCTCAGGGCAACAGCAAATGTAAAAGTTAAAATGGAGAGTAACTGATTTCACACTCCCACGAGTAGCTCCGACAGTCAAATGGATTTTTTTTTTTTTTCCCCCTCAAAGATCTGTCTGGGTCCTTTAGAAATGAATGCATTTATTACTGTAGATCACGAAGGCAGAAAGTTAAGTGTGGCATTTTGTAATGCAATTAGTAAAGTAATTTTAAAATACCTAACAGAGGCCACAGCACTAGGAAAATATCTTAAGAATGATAGCTATTTTTAGAGGTGCAGTCTTAATAATTATATAGCAGTGCTTTTAAGGTTGCAAATTATATAAAAAAATGTCATTGTTTTCCAATAAATCTGTTAAAACTTAAAAAAAAAAAAAAAAAAAAAACTACTGACACCTTATGAGACATGTAGAGTATGGGAAATTATTCTTTGTCAAAATTCAGCGAAGAAAAAACCCCCCAAAAAAAACAAAAACAATTATTCATTCATTTGAAATGCTCCAAAGGTGTAAGCACCTGCTGTGGGGATTTAGGTAGGGCATTCAGAAATTATGATCAATTGCAGTTTTTATACTCCTGGATTTAATGTGTCATAAAAGTCCCCATTCAATGAGAAATAATAGCCTTGGTCTGTGCTTGTGAGAGGTGAAATTTATTGTAGTCTTGCCTTAAGTTCTTTAACCTCTCATCTGTTCCCAGCTTAATGTAATACTGTTGATTTATCTGTGATATATTTGAAGCTGCAGGCATTTTTCTGCACCTATTCAGAAATGAATAGACTGTCTTTACAGGCGTGAGCGGATGTTTCATTATTCCAGTTGACTTGACTGTGAATTGTGGCAAGAACGTGGCAGTCCCTCCATCAAAGGGAATTATGTTCAGCTTCTCATAAAGACATTTGTCATGTGGGACATGAGGTATTACAGCAATGAAACACTCTTAACTGCTGTTAAAAAAATCAGCTGCACAGTTCTCTTGCAACAGGAGCCGAGGGAAAACAGCCACTCGGTCTCCTACGTTCCTGGTGGCATTTTCAATACAAATCCTCATAACTTGATGCTGAAAAGTTGATTAATTGATCATTTGCTACAACTTGCAGCCTTCTTCTCGGTTATAAATTACGGTCATTAATCAATAAAGAGCAAAGCAATTCTGGGAGACAGGGGACGTGCTGGTTCCTAATAGAAAGAGAGAGAAGTGACGCTCAGGCCTTTTCCCACCATTGACCACCCTGACTGAGGTGTGCATTGCGCACCTGCCTAAATTCAATTAAATTACATAATTAATGAACATCTTTTTCAGCAATAATGGGATTTTCTCGTCTGAGAGCCCATTGATTGTGGAATGAGAAACCACTCAACTTAGCCGGTGACCATCAGGTTAGTTTTCAGGATATGTCCTGAACGCACCTTCAGAACACACACAAAGAAAATTCTGGGTTATTTCTTTCACTCAAATGCCACGTTTATGCTGTGAAGACAAAAGTTGGGTCGCTTCAACCAACTATTGGTTCGATATTTGTAACCTAGATTGTTGGGAGAGAAGAAATTGGTGAATCATTCCTCACAGATTCAATTTTTAAATTTTACAGTGGTAAGATGCTGTTAATTATGCTGTAGTTGTGTTAATGCCAGTGGGTTGTATTATGCTCCCTTTGCTTTAGCAGGGAAGATCAAGAGTTTTGAAAATTGTTGAGGTCTAAAATATTTTTTGCAACACAATCTTGATACAAACTTTCTTTCCATTTGAGGCATTCACAACTTCACTCTCAATGCATATGTATCAAATAAAAGTCATACGTTTTTACCCAAATATTACGAGGTATTCTTGTTAACCTATTTGTTTTTAGCTGTGCTTTTTTAAATAAATTGAACCCATTGACCTCACCCCGTCCTCCTGTATGCCGGGTCATACCCACAATCCAGCCCTGTCATCTTGAATCAGTCCAGAGGTGGGTGATCAACATAACCCAAATTGTGCTGTTTTCACCCTAATAGTTTTAAAGTGTATTTCTAACGTTTTAATGTAGAACAACAATTTTCCATAAGAAAACTACCAATGTTGAACTCGGCAAAAAGATGTTGAGCTGAAACATAAATGTTCCTGAGTTCCCAGGAGTCTTTAGTTGACAGCAGCGGGGATTTAATGGCTGATGGCAACGGCAATGAACGGCATCGGACAATGCAATCTGGCCCAATAAAAGAAAGAAAGAAAAAAAAAAAACAACTGCTGTTAGAAGACAGCCAGAGAGCTGAAATGTCAAATGAATGACTCCAAGGTTTGCCTCGCTACCTACCTACCTTGACAAAGCACCTTCTCGGCCTAATGCTGTCCAAAGCTGTCACGTTTCCTCTGCTTCATTCAGCTTGATTAATGATAAGCTGTGGGGCACAGCTACAAGGTCTAGTCTCAATTATGAAAGAGGCAGTAAGTAGTCCATTGTGCTAATGTGCTTTATTCTACTGACAACGCTGAAAAATACCAATATTTCCAACCGGCTATATCATTTATCTCTCAGTTATTGGCTTTCTCCGACTCCAAGCCTCATCCATCCAAACCCAAGATAGGCTTTATGAAAAACATCCCCATCATCTTTTATTGACTGCTGCTCTGAGAAAACTATCTTTCTCTAATTATTGTCAAGGCTCTCTCTAATAACAAGCGAAATGTTGTGACAATATTTTAAATAGATGTTCTCTTTCAGCGGCATTTGCCAGTGACATCTTTGTATGGTGAATAAATTTGACAAAGAAGAAAACTTCCCCTATCTTGTCATTAAACCCACAATGCATAGAGTTTATAGGGGAAGATAAGTGAGTTTAATATGCACTGGAGGGTAAAGAAAATATTCTATTACTGTGTGTAGTACCGAAATTACCCCATAAAGAATGTAATATGGCAATTTGGGGAGCAATTTTTAATATGATTTTTACGACGCATGGACCTACTTATGGTAATGAAGTTGTCATAGTAGTTGTTCAATGCTGGTAACGCAGAGACTATCTTTCAATTTGTACGAATTAGACTGAATTGTTAGGAAGGAACTTCATTAATGTTGGAATGAGAAACAACATGTTATTGCATTTCTGGACCAGTGGCTCTGGGATTGCGTGTTTTATATTGTTTTGATCTAATTCTCAAAGATTGAGAGAGAGAAGACCTTCTTAGGTGTGTGGGGCTGCTCTAAAATACAAACAAACAGCAGGGGATCATCATCCCATTTTGATACTCGACCAAGGCCTCATTGAGAGAAGGAATGATGAGGTTCCCGGTTCCTAGCGAGATAGCGCCTTTTCTGTTCTAATTCTCACACGTTTAGTGTCAGATCAGCATCAATATTATATAACAAGGTGCTGCTTTCTTCATTTCCTCGTTTACAGTAGATGCAATCAAATATGGTAAACAGCTTTTCAGTGACATAATGAACAAGGATCAAAGAAAGCAGATGTCTGAAATATTAATACAAAAACATACATCAAAAAATATCAGCAGTATTCACAGTGCTCCCTTTCTCTACATTGCTTACTACATCCTCATTCCAAAATTGAGTAAATGAAGAAATCTCCCAATTCTACACACAATAAACAATTAAATACACAGTTTTTTTTTCTAACGTATTAGAAAAAAATATCACACACACAAAATAAATGACTCTCAAAATTGACCTCAGGTGTATCCAGTTCTACTGATCATCCCTCAGATGTCTCTACAACTTGACTGGAGTTGTACCACCTGTGGTATATTCAGGTGATTGGTACTGGTCTGCAATAAAACGTAGATCTCTCTACAAGTCTGACATTTAACAATGCATATCAGAGCAGCGACCAAGAAAACTGAACTAAAATTTAGATAGTGTCAAAACATCAATATGGGGAAGGATACAAAAATGGAGACACTTTACTAATCAGAGCTCTATGGTAGGCTGGCTAAATGGAGATGGCAGTTTGCACACCTTAGAAACGATCAGATTAAGAGAAATGAAGCTATCTGGTCAAATGAAACTGTTATGGACGCTTTTTGTCTGAAGTGTCATGTTTAGAGAAAAACAGGCACAGGTGGCGAATTTGGCTAATGTCATCCCTAGTGTGGTGCTGGCAGCAAAATACCACAGGGATATTTTTCTGCAACAGGAACTGACTGGATAACAAGTTCACATTAACAATACGAAAACCTGTTCCAGATCGCTCAGGAACTCCAACTTAGGCAACTATTCATTTTGCAATAAAACAACGACCTCAAGCACACATCAAAAATAACACTGAAGTGCCTTATGAAACAGCCTTAAAACGTCCTGGAGTGACTTCGGTAAAGTCTGGACTAAAATCCAATTGATCGTCTGTGTAAAAGATCTAAGAAGAGCTATTTATTTACCTGTACTGCCAATCCTAACTGAATAAGCTTGAGACCATCTGCAGAGAACAAAGGTAGAAAATAGCACAAGACATGCACCTGCTTGTAGAAACACACAGAAGAAGACATAATTGGTGCCACAAGTAGTTCAACAGCATGTTGAGTAAATGTTGTGAATATACCGACTGTTAAGAAGCAATAATATTTTCTGTAACATTTAAGTTCTAGAATGTGTGTATGTGATCCTTTTGTTTGTGAAATGTTTGTTACCTTTTGGGTGTGTCCTTGTAGCAGCCATCTTGGAATCTACCAAAGAGGAGGCCCGCCTCAAACCCAGCTCTTTTATAGAAAGGGCCATGTTTGCTGGACTTTGATTGGCTGGGCAGTTAATTGAGAAGGTGGGGACAACAGTATATAGGGAGACTGTTGGCTGAGCCAAGAAGAAGAAGAGGGAGAAAGCTTGAGAGTCTGAAGCAGAGCGCTTGAAAGCTAAGAGACTGTTGGGAAAGATGTCATTTTGTCTTGTCCGTGAGCTATTCTGTGCTGAAGGAGGCCTAATAAACCACCTTTGTTTATGCTACAGCCAACTTTGAGGAGTTTTCCTTCTACACCACACCTCTCAGTGTAACACCGACGATTTAAAAAAAAAACGAATTAACAAACATTTTAAGCAAACTCTTTTGCACTTTATCTCTCTATGCAATAAAGACATTTTATGCAATAAAGACATTTTGAGCCAGCAATTCAAGCCTATAATTTGACAAAATGAGAGCTGCAGACATATACTGGTGAGAATAGTAGACATTTCTGCCGCCATGCTGGTCAGAGCTGAAGCACTAATTATGGCGTATGCCTGAATGTTGTGGATTTTTGAGTTACAACTTTTGTCACAAGCGGCCATTGGCCACTGTGGAGAATAGCGCATATACTGGCCTCACAGCAGAGCTTGTTATAAAGTCATAGGTAGGTGATGTTCTTCTGGGTCTCCAATACGTTACCTCTCAAACATGAGTTTTCCTTATCTTCTCTTTCTCAATGTACAGGTCACCATGAAAATATTTACCTTTTACCATAAGATTTGAGCTAATAACTGTACAAATGGTTAAAAAAAAAAGTAAATTAAGATGTTATCATCCAAAAATGGTCTTGTGTGGTAGTTGTATTATGCTTGAAGCCTTAGTTCAGTGTTTAATGTGAACTAAGCGATCTTTGGATAGATAGATGTCTTGTATAGATGTTTTGAGTAATTATTGTTTTGTTTGAATTGTTAAAGCAATAACAGAACCTGCAGAAAAAAAAATGAAGCTATTAGTATGGTGAAAAGTGAAGTCACTGGTAACAGCTGAGTATAACTACAGTAATTCCATGACATTTTAATTAACATGTCAATGTCATTGTGGAATTACACCACCCCCTGCTACATGAGGACCTGTTGGGAAAAAGCTCTCCTCATATACAGTAAAAATTCATTATCATTTTTTCCACAAGTCTGCTTTCATATTAATATTCATTTTAAACATTGATTGCTTTTTCACAGCAGAATGAGTCCTTTTTTTTGCATAATGCAGTACCCAGTGGCTCATGTTCACAAACAACAATCAGGGGACAATCTTGTCTTTTAATCTAGTAAGAGGGAAAAAAAAAAAAAAAAATCAATGTCCATTGTCAATACCAGGTGGAGTAATTACCTGTTGAGTCTTCATTCATGTCAGAGTGAACTCTGAGTTTGGCTCACTGAGTACAATCCCTTAATCGTATTCTGTTCACTGATTGAGAAACCCCAAAACATTCTAATGCGACTGGACAGATGTTGGGAATCAGCTTTGATTCTTTTAATTGCTTTGTTCTTTTCCGGCACGGCTGGCGCTTCTTACATTCAATTTAACAAAATGTAGAATGCAGAAATTCCTTTTCAAATATTCAAGTCAGAAGGTGGTGCAGTTCATTGTTTTCTTAGAAAAATAACAGCAATTGAGGAGAATTGCTGTAAGGTTGACCAAGCAGCAATCAGGCACAAAAACGGCAGCCGAAGCTATTTAGCTGAGTGTGTTTATTTTTAAAGCAGTGGAGTAAAGCTGAATATTTACAGTCAGGGTACACTTAAAGACTCCATCGACTTTTAAAATGCTTCTATGATTTCTTGGCTCTTGTTTTTTGCCATTATTGTGCATACTGCAAGACTCATAAATAACGTTGCAGTTTGCTAGAATGTCACATCTGTAGATATTGCTCAGACTGTTCAAAGGTTTAAAAAAATATTTATGAAATTCCCATTACACGATAACAACAAAATTCAATCGAATTATCTGTCATTTCAGCTTATTTTGAGAATTTTTAGCTGCTTTTTTTTTTTTTTTAACAATTTGCAATACTTGATGAAATGTCCACACTGCCTGCCCCTTTAGTGACAACAAAATATCCCAAGGTGGACAATGCCATAGTCTTTATGTAAAGTAATGGAGTAGTGTCTCAAAAACAGAATTCCCATCTATAGAACAACTGCAACTTCCTTATGTCCATCATTTTCTACTTATAAATCTAGGTGTGTATCTCCTAAAAACTTATTGTGGATGTATAAATGATTAGATCGATACACGGAGGCACAGCACTGATTAGATGAACCTCTGTTCCTTCACCTCTGTTCCTTCACCTCATGCAACTAACAAAATATTAAATACTAGGAAACAATTGTTGAAGCAAGTGAGGTTTCATTTTGGTGAGACACAATCGATTTCCTCCCACTTCCTCTTTTATTTTTTGACCATTCAGTCATGATCTGACACTTGTGAAATAAGACTGTATTCCGACTTGTCTGTAAGTCCTGTGACATCTGCTATTACGCATTTCTTCTGTCATTTATTTGCAGGTTTGAAAAATGAATTTAGCATTGCAGGATTAGAAAGAAGCATGGGATTAAATATTTCCATCATCATAGCATTGAGTGACACTAAGCTGTCTTTCAAGCATCCAAATGATACTCTCACATTGAGATCTTAAGCCATGCCAAAGTATAATTAAAAACATTGACACAGAGGAATAAGAACGTAAAAATGTCTGCCAGCACTGTAAATTTTCCAGCTACCAGAAGGAAGTATTTGGAAAAGGAGTAATCTTTGGGAAAGTGTACTACATTGTGTGCTAGAATCAGTTCTACGTCTCAGACATTTGATTAATTTCTACTTTTATTCCAGTGTGTTATCACGAAGAAAAAAAAAAATAATTCCAGGATTCATAACAACCGGAATGGTGTTTCTGGATTTTGTCAGGCTTAATCTTTGTTAGTACATTTGCTGATATGCACAGTTTTTAACCTGTGTTGTTCCAAAGCAGCTACACACTCTTCCTTCTCCCCTTCCCTCTAAAAGCCGCCTTCTCCCAGCAGGTGATGATGATGACAGGGTCTGGTGGCAGGCCAAAGCCTGGCTGGCTAGTGTTGTGTTTTCACCCCGTCTATTCCTGCCATCATGAGCATATGGGTGGGGACGCTGCGATCCGCTGGCTCTTACCCAACAATCCATCACCTTTACCCACAAACCACAAAAGAACACATGACACTGAAACCTTTGTCTGTCAATGTTTTGTCTAAACATCAGATTTAAATGGTTTATATCATCACTTGGTATAACATTGATTTATTTGTTCCACGTCTGTAAAGTTTTTTTTGTTTTTTTTTTGTAGTCATTTTGCGTTTGGCTATTTGACAATCTGCGAATCTAAAGTGCACGTTTGTCTTCCCTTGAAATCTCAGCACATATAAATCTGGAAGTTGGCCTCAGGAATGATTAATTAGATCCTTTTTTTTAATTATTTTTGGACAGTGATCATTCAAACAGATCTTTCCTTTTCTCTCGATGCCATGTTTTCTCACGCGTGCCGCAAGGAAGCAACTAAACACCGAACCTGGCTCAGCATCTCTCTGAATATTCGTTGCAGTGCACAGTGCAAAAACGGCATCTGGAGTAGCCATTTGTACTGTATTTATAACTTTGTACTGTATTTATTACAAATGCTTAAAATTGTGGCTTTGCAGCAGTCTTGTTTGTGCACAACCTCTTCACCTTTGTGTTGTAGCTGATTAAGCCAAGATAATAATAGAAGCAATGGGTGGAAAATCCGACCCCCGCCCTTCGGAGCCCTTGCTTGATCGCAGTCTCTCTTACACTTTCAGGCGCTGTCGCTTTGAATTGGCTAAAGGCAGCCAGGCTGAAGATTTCCTACTGACTGGAGAGGAGTCGTTGGCCAGGCTTTCCTTGTCATTGGAAGTTAAGGCAGTCACTGATCCTAATGCTTGCGCTGTTGTTGCAGCATTCCAATTTTTAATCACTGCATGACTTGTCAGATTTAATGAGGGCAGTCGGGTAAGAATGATCAACACACCAGTAAGAAGAGCCTCATACTCTGACGGTTACTATCTGTTTATATACATACCAAATACAACCTGGTGTCAAAATGACAGAAATTAAGCTTTGTGTTTTCTAACATGACCACCATATGCACTGCCAAACAAACTGGCAGTCAACCGTTTTGTAATAATCAGGCTTTATCGATGCTGTTGTCAAAAGATCCCTGGGTATGTGTGTGAGTGTGAGTGTGTGACTGTAAAAGACGCCCTAGCCGAGGCAAAGTGTGGCTGGCATGCGTTTTGCAGGCGTCTCTGCCCTCTTTAATCCTTTTGTGTGGAAGCGGGTCAAGAGGTAAGCAGTCTGAAGAAGTATGAGTGAAACTCTTGATACAAGAGATCTTCCATCACTCCTGCTTTAGTCGGATGTCTCCGACAGGCCTCACACACTGAGCCAGTAAGTGGCTTTCGAAATCTTCCAGAGTCTATGCCTATTGAGGTTCTCCTTGTGTGATAACCGGGATATTGTTGAAGCTACACAGAAATGCAAAACTAAAAAATGTATTGCTTAATGTCATTACTCCATTTAACACAGAAAAGCAAGAATTATGCTTAGAAAAGACATCTTAATCAGCTCGACTGGATTTCAAAGAAATTAACTTTTTTTTTTTTTTTCCTGTGATGTGCAATGCAGCATTGTGTCGTTTTGTACAAGTATAGATTGTACAGTGAAGGTGTGTGCTGAATGTGACCCTGATGTATTTTAAAGTGCTTCCCCCCCCCCCGTCCCCCCCCGTAGATGGTGGTGACGAGAGTAGACCCAGTAGGGGTCCTTTTGTCGCTGCATGTTCTTGACATCGGTTGGATGTATAAGAGCTTTAAGACAGAATCGTGCTTTGAAAAGTTTGTAACCAGAACTCTAGCCTCAGAAGGGAGGCTGTTGGCTTACAACATGCAAATCTTCCAGTTTGAAGCATTTAAAGCTGTTTAATGTGTGTTAATGTTCCGAATTTAAGAGTTCCTTGGTTTAACTTTGATTTATGTACAAGAAAAGTTAGGCTTAAACACAAGAAATCTATTCTCAATAAAGAGCTTGCTGATTTAATTATAAAATGCAGATGCTTCAACGGCCAAATGAAGCGTTTGTCTAATTTAAACAATTAAAAGACACAGAGAAGCTAATGTAAAATTACTGCACATGTATTAACGTAAACTTTATTATTAGCATTTATAAAGCATACTAAAAGTACGGCACTCATCTCTATAAGGTACTTCCCTCTTTTTTTTTTTTCTTTTTCTTTTTGCAGTCTCCCATTAGCTAAGTCAGACATAGACATTTGAATGATATATTAAAGTATTTTTTTCTTGAGACTATGGTTAAGAACTTTTCATCTTTTTTTTTTTTAATGGAAAATACCAGCAAAAGAATTTGTGATTTAATAGCAACCAACCAGTAAGGGTTAGAGGTTAGGTAGATGGGTCACTATGTTGCTCTGTTTTCCACTAATAAACACAGTTCATTGAAAGAATGACAAAGTTGCATCTTAAATGGATATTGCTAATATTTCACTTCCTTTGTCTGACAAGAAGAGGCCTGGTAATTCCTCACGTGTCTCCTAGAGTTACAGGGGAATTTCTCTCAGAAGCTGCCCCTTCAGCTCAATTCCTCCCCACATTTCCGAAACCTTTTCATTTGTATCCCCTGGAAACCGCTCCACATTCTTTAAACTCTCCTGTAAGAAAAAAAAAGGAAAAAGAAGAAGAAATGGAAGAGGACGAGGAAGAAGATGAGGGGGGGGATTGAAGGGGGAGGGAAGAACCCCTTACATGTTTTGTTATGCCCTTTGATCACGCGTTTATCTTTAAACCAGATGACTGACCACCTTCTTGTTGCTATCAGGACACAATTATTTGAAAGTGTTCTGAGAAAGCCTAGTGTCTCTTGAATCGATGAATCCGAAATGGGAGAAATAAAGGCTCATCTATTCTCATTAAGGCGCTAATGTATTTTTACAAAAACGTCTCCCATTTCCCATAATATCATTGTCAGCAGTCAAGAGCTTTACTTGTCAGCTCAAGCCAGTTTTCAGATCGCACAAAAGATAATCTACCAATCTAATTAATGCTCAATTACAGTTATATGAATCATAGAATCGTACAGTGTACACACTAGAAATCGACAGTAATTCACGGGGCGCATGTTCTTAAACGTTTCACGATTATAAGACGCAACATGTCCTGCAAAGTTAAATGTGAAGGATTCAAGCAAGCGACACATTTGATCTTCTAGTTCACATTTATCCCGAGAAGCTGAGAGCGCTTTGCTTGGAGGCTTCTGTGGATCAGAAGGCTGTTAGATGTCCTCCGAGGCTTTCAAAGTGAACTGACATGCTCTTTCATGTTCTGATGTCATGTATATTTTCAGTGTTACATTAGGTTTTGTTAGTTCTTGACTCTGTTCCGGTATGATCTTTAGCTTTTATGGCACCATGCAAAAGGATTCATAACAGTGAGGTTTTGCACAGACCAACACCAGAAAGCGCATGTTTGTGAGCTGGTAGGGAAATGGTGTTAAAATGTCTATACAAATAGAACGCATGGTGTGCATTTGTATTCAGTCACCTGTTACTCATGGCTTTAATTAAAAAAAACAAACAAACAAAAAAACAATGCATTTAGAAGTCATCTAACTGGTTCCGATGTGTTATTCGATCTTAATAGAAACGCATGCTGAAAAATTAAAGCCTGCCATTCAAGGTCACTAATAATAAGCCAGCAAGAGGACCATCATTCAAACAAGTAGCTAAGATGCCCATGGAAACTCTGGAAGAGCTATAGAGATGCACAGCTCAGGTGGAGGAATCTGTTGAAAGGACATCTATTAGTGCTGTGTTAACCAGATTTATTGAGCTGCTAGCATCATATTTGGGGAGCTAAAACATAAATTATTGAGACATGGTCCAAGACAAAGGGGTGCTCAATACAAAGTACATCACACTTTTCAAATGTTTATTTGCAAACTAGTTTAAAAACTGCTTATCAAGCTCTGTGGTCTTAATTATGCCGTACTTTGAGTTGGTGTACAACATTAATGTTTGTGATTAAATGGGACAAAATCTGAAATGATCAAGAAGTACAAGTACTAATGTGATGTAAAACACTACAATCTGTAGTTTTACCTCAGATTGTAAAACAATCCGATCCAATAAATCCATTTATTGGATTTATTATAAATCCAATAAATCCATTTATTGGATTTATTATAAATCCAATAGATGGATTTATTGGATTTTACTGAGCAATGTCCAACTTAGTTTATCTCATTCTAATAGATTCTTAATTAGAGCATTCATTGAAATATTACCAAGTCACTTCAGAAACAACTTATTTTTCCTTTTAACTCCTGGAGACTGACACTGCTGTCGCTAACAACAGGTTAGCAACCTCTCATTAGTCGATGAGTTGGATGCATTTACAAGGTCATTTCAGGGGGTGGGGGGGACGGGAGGTTATGATGATGAATGGAGGCAGACCTCTGCCCAAACACTCTTTCCCCACGTCGCCGTGTGGTTGCCGTGGTGGACGGCAGGGCAATTTAAGCTTCACCATATACACCAGGGGGGCGCCCTCTTGGGTAAGTGGCTTTGCGACAAGAAGCTGACGCCTGCCACTGCTGTCTAGGCTGTTGTCACAGGCAAGGCGCCCTTAAAGCACCGAGTCGCCATGTTAAGGGATGAAAGTTGCCAAGAGAGACTGACGGCGAGGACAGGAATTACAGGGAGATAGGCGCCAAGAAATGAGCTCTTAGAATGTTGCTTACATGGGAACACGCAGGAATATTACCTAATCAGTCAAATCCTCCCAAGCTGACATCTTTTGCGAGACACCCGATCATATCCCAGAGAACGCCGGTGCCCCCCCCTACCCATGGCTCAGCCCTGAGGGAGCCCCCAAGTGAGAATCTGTGGTTTGGAGGTTCCTCTTGACAGACATTCTCAAAATTACTCTAATGGTTTTGCATACAGTGCACTTTACCCTCAATTAAAAGTGTACCAGTGAAGCAGCATATTTGCATTTCATAACAATGTCTGTGTTAAACTGAAGGTGATCTTAATAGGATTTTCTGCAGTCGGGAATCAGAGATTAGGAGCTTTATATTGCAAAAGTGCAAATGTCTGAACAGAGGACTTTCTTTCTCTTTTAAATCTTGCTGGATTAAAAACGGCAGACTGGAAAGTTAACCTATAGGACATCAAAAAGAAGTCCCCATTACCTCTTGGTTTTTTAAAGGTGTGAGTTAGCATATTGCAGGTTCATATCTGCTGGAGCTCTGTGTGTGTGTATGTGTGTGCTGGATTTAACGGTAAGCTTTTTTTCCTCTTTTCGAAGAGAGAGAGAGAGAGGCTTTTTGGACAAAAAAAAACAACAAAAAAAAAACACATATCCGCTAACATTTGTCGCAATTTTTAATTTTTTTTTTCATAGCTCTGATGTTGTGTAAACCCCACATGAATCCTCCTGTCATTTTACATTTAAATAAAAAGCATGCTAATGGTAACAAAACATACCTTATTCTATTTAGTAATCTAGCATTCTGCTATGCACATGCACAATTTGTACTCGCACGCTAAATGCGTGCAAATCATATGTTAATGACTGACCAGAAAACATAAAAGGGAAGCACAGGGATGTGGTCTACCTACAGCTGTTAAATATATAATCCATCTGTAATCAAATTTGACACCTAATCAAGTGAAGCATTTGTAATGCAGACGTTTGGACAGACATAACTAACTCCATCAGCGTTTGCATAATCAATGTGTGATTTTAATGATGTTTCTATTAAGCATCCCTGCTTCCTCTACAAATGGTTCGACATGTCTGCTGTTTTATTTTGTTTTTCAGAGGGGCATACAGTAGATTGTTGCTAGGAGCGATAATTATCATCAAAGAGGGGGTCAGCAAAAAAGGAAATCCGAGGGAAAAAAAAAAAGTAATTACTTATAGATTGCTTGAATTAATTTTCTAATGATATTCAGTGGTTTTGCATGACAGCTGCCAAGACCCACTGGAGAAAGGCGGAGAGTAAAAGGAGTCCTTTTGATGACAGACAAAGGAGACTATCATTTACAGAGAGCAGTTTTCACCGAAGTAAGAGGGGAAAGGGTGCAAATGACACATCCACAAAACACAGTGGGCTTCCTGTATGGGCTCCTGACATCCACAAAGACCGGGACATGTGTTCCATCTCTTCAAGCTGAAAGCAAGTGGACCCCTATCTGTTAAGTGCCAATTGTTTCTCTTACATCTGCATCTGAGTGTGAGCAACCATGAAATAACAAACATGAGCTACGTGTGCCTAAATATGCACTTGTGGAAAGAGGAAAAACTCAAACGTGTAGGGTCGTGTGTTCCCGTTTGACTTTTTCCACATTGTCATTGTGGGGTATTTGTGGCCAAATTTAATACGATTTGAATCAAGGCTGTAACATAGCAAAGCTTTGTCAATATTTTCTAGATGGACTGTGGGTCAAAAACCACAAAAGTTTTACATTAAGACAGAAAAAAACAAAAAAACATTTACTTTAAAAGTAGAAACAAATTTTAGTCTGTGCTATTGATTGGTTGTACTTGCTAATGTTATGTTATGTTATGTTATAAAATTCAGCCAGGTGTAACTGGTAATGATACTGAAGTTTGACTTTTATTTGACTCTTGGTAGATAAAAATGTGCACCAATTTTGTTTAAACTACAACTCGTATGTAAAAAAAAAAAAAGTCTGCAAAACTAGTACCAAAGTGAAAACAATTTTACAATTACCATTTCAATTCAAAATAGAAATACTTCATAAATAAAAAATAAAAAAAATTGAAGAGGTGTATGGTACTCTGCATGAGTTATACAGTATATGATCTGGCTGCAACCAAATCTGTTTTCATAGATATATCAAGTGATATTTTATTAGTTGGGCTATAAAAGCAATTTGTCTTCAGTTTTATAAGTAACCCAAATGTTAGTCAACAACAAAGCAGAAAACACCAGCACCAAATAGTTTGTGTTCAGCAGCAAAGCTCCGCTCCTTAGAAATGCTGACAAACCATTCTGTGACATTCTCAGAGCATTACGTTCTGTGCAAGTCTAGAGTTGACATTACATCTTGTTGTGTTTATTCTGAAGATTAAATCCTCAGCATATCTACAAATTTCTCCTGGACATGCATCACAGACTATTACAGACTCCCTCTTCCGGATGGATGTTCCTGCATGGGCCTGAACCGGCGTAGTGCCACAAAAGGTTGGCCAATTTAATTACGTGCTCATGCAATTGTCCCCTCCTCTCAAGACCTAACACCTAATCATGATAGTGGATGTGCGTCTTCGTATCCACCGTGTCTCCCTGGCTCTCCAAGAAAGTCGAGGGCTTCGCCGGTTAACTGCTTTGACGAGGTACCCTATATTTCCTCTTGCCTGAGAGAAAGAACCCTTCGACTCGTCTCAGTGTCAAGATTTAACCTTTCTCAACTTTAATTACACTAAGTTTGGAGTGTGCCACGGCGCTGTCTGGCCGACTCAGCTCCATTCGTGTGCTGATGGGAAGCCTGCATGGGTGCCGCGGCCCCCGCTGACTGTGACACACTGACGCTGCACAGCTCTGACGCTCATGTTGATGCTGACGCTTGCTTTGGCCGCCATCCTGACCATGAAAACACACACACACACACACACACACACACACACATGCACAGATGCATACAAATATCCACAGAAAAGCTCTATAGTTTTGTCGTGTAAGCTATTATTAATTAGCAGGTCTCTATAAATATATTCATCAACACTCACATATGTCACACTAAAGACTAAAGAAAGTGTTTCAGTGCAACCACAAGTTTATGCCAACAGTTTAAATTGGGCCACCCAGGAATAGATGAGGACAACATTCCCTCATCATTGCCTTGATGACCTTTTTTATACAGAGTATCAGCACTTAGCGAAAACACCATTTGGTATCCTGTTTTTGTGTGTGCGCGCGCGCGTGTGTGTGTGTGTTTATGTGTTTGTGTTTACATGTATACATATTTGTGTTGGTAAAAAAAAAAAAAAAA
>NW_006800010.1:478777-480689 GCF_000485575.1 Poecilia formosa | reverse complement strand
ATTATTATTATTATTATTATTATTAATGTAGTAAATGCCATAGGTAATATGCATGAGTAGTGTCTCAAACAGTGGCATCACAGCTCCAAAACATCTTGGGAAAATGTTCTTATGGCAAAGTTGAGGCTACATAAATTTGTGGCACAGACAATGGTCATTCAAAAGTACTTTGTCAAGGGCTGTTTAAGTACATGAGTATTATGTAATTTAAATACTTTTGCAGACACGCTGATTAGTTTCAAATTAGTCTCTAGTTCCAATGTCTTTGATTTTTATTTCCCTGTAGCTGTTAAAGGAGGAAACTTTTATAAGTGCTGGATTTTCAGAAGAAATTAAAGAGGCTTTTTAGTTTTGTCTTCAGTGCAGTGCTGTGAGAAAACCATCGTAGGCAATGCATGCTCATCACGATGAAAATAACCTAAGAAAAAAACACCGCAATATAATGCAAACCTTAGTAAAATATGTGACCTCTGGAAATTCACTAATCTCTTCACACTTTGGCCTTATTTTTACACACAAAGAGTGCCTGAGTCAGACGGTTTGATCGATTCACAGGTAGTCGATTGCGCCACTCACATGTGCACCCTTATGATAATAGGCCCTTTTAGAGTCATCTAATTCTGATGATGAATTGGACTTACAAGGAAAGCCAAAAAGGAGTTACTGTGGTAACCGCATGGCCTGTCAATCACTTGCAATCAGCCTTTTTTCTCTGTTCATTGCTTGATGCGTCGAGATTGGGACCCTCTCTGTGGGGGGCTTCAAAACACTCAGAGGAATTGAAGAACCATGTGGAAGTTCTGCGGCTGATGTTTGGAAACTTTGCAGAATGTGACCCTGGGACTGTGGCTTACTTGCCACTGAGAGTGGCAGAAAATTTGACTTTGACAAAGCGGCAACTTGCCCAAATTAGTACCATAAGGACATGCACACATACAACGACTTCTTTTTGGCATGTGCCTGCAAATAACCTTCTAAAAAAAAGCATGACTCTACATATTTCACTTGTTTTGAACCGCTTCAGTGTCCCCATCAGCTACACAAACAGCATGTTATAACCGCTGAGGCTTCTAAGCAAAATGCTAAATTAGGAGGAAAGAGGCATTTAAATGCTAATGCTCTAGAATTCTAAAATACAATTTTACACATAGTAGTTATAATAGCAGGGTATGACCACATTTTTCATGCTTAAAGCAGCAATTCTAATAGTATAGGTACATCTGCTCAGGGGTGTCAAGACATGAGGAATGCAACACCTTTTCTAAAATGTTAAATTTATTTATTTGGCAGTGGGACGTACGTATGATTCTAATGTAGGTGTTACACAATCAACAAAATAGTGTTTCCATGGCGACAGGAAAGCAAGACGAGTCAGCTCTAGGCACGTCTGTCAAGCGTTTTCTGTTATGGTTCACAGGCATCGCAGCAGTGTGGGAAACATTGATTTTCACAAAAGTGTTTCCTTGAAAAATTGTTTTCTGACTCGAGGAGCTGTTGCACCTAGTTGAGTAGTAAGACTCCAAATATCAATGCTTGGATTCTTACTACTTGGTGGGTGAAGAATTACCCATTAAAGATGTCAACTTTTATAAAGTTACATCAGCGTCAGGCTAATGAATGAAACTGAATGTCTTCCAAAAAGCTGCACTGAACTTCTTTAGAGCAAGCATAAAAATAAAAAATAGTGTCATAGCCTCCTGTCACAAACATGATAAAGAAATGACACATTTGTAATTACATTTAAAAGTTTTTGTTTTTTTTTACATTTCAAAATTAGCGAAGGATAATCATTAAAACTTTGTATTGTTTTAGTTATTTGTTTCAGCACAGACATTGTTCAGATTAAAAAAATAGATAGATAGATAGATAGATAGATAGATAGATAGATAGATAGATAGATAGATAGATAGAT
>NW_006800010.1:472482-478767 GCF_000485575.1 Poecilia formosa | reverse complement strand
ATAGATAGATAGATAGATAGATAGATAGATAGATAGATAGATAGATAGATAGATAGATAGATAGATAGATAGATAGATAGATAGATAGATATTATTGGTCTCCTGTGAATGATAAGACAGTAATGCTTTCAAGGGCCTTAAATAAAAGCAACATAAACATGTATTGATTTGCTTGCTGATTGATTTTAAAAAAAGAGAAAAACAATCAGCTTTCTAGTAATTTTCTGGGTTTCATTGAGGTTACATTTTACCATAGCACATTGGCACAAGTTAAACATTTAGGAAAACTGGGCAGGCCTATGGACTGTGGCATTACATCCTCAAAGAAAAGGGGGAGAAACCAAATAACAGAAGCACACAAGCCTCTAAAGGTCTTAATTCCCCATTAGTTCCTTATTCTCTTCAGTGACAAAGACTGGGCCCTTTCAGTCTTGTGTTTCCTTGCATACCAAAGTCATTCAACAGAGGAGACCTTTACCAAGAGCAATGCTCTATTCAAGCCATGTTAATTACAATTTTAAACCATTATTTGTTTCAACACCTGGTTAACCTATTCAGACCTGTTTAAATCCTCTTTATTATCCCAGGTGTGATGGGAAGCCACTAAGGGAGTGAAAGGTTCCTCTGTGTAACCAGGAACATAATCAAGTCGGCACTACATAGATCTGAATAGCTTTTTGGGATAAGATCACATGTTACACACTCCAGTCCTCAAGTAAAATGGCGCTAGGTGGATTATGTCTGAAAAGAGGATTTTGTCAAGGATGCGTCCTCAAGTTTTCTCTTTCGGCAGCAAAGCGCCATGAATGGCGCACCGCTTCTCCAGCAGCTGTATTAGAACTCGACAAGTCAACGACTGGCTTAAAAGCATTTGGCTTTGTTGTACATTTTTGTGCATGTATTTGTGCTGCAGTTCGAAGCTTTGAGGCAGAGAAGAGGCCCACGCTGCGTCACGAAGACGGATGATGTTTCCATTAGGGGGACGGCCTCGTCTTCTGAGCTCCTTTTCTTTCGCCAACTTGCACCTTCTTTGAAGCTGCAGCTAGTGGTTACGGCGTTGTCCTCTGCCCATTATGTTGACATTAACGAGGCTTTACGTGGGAATCTGACCCCCACGGTGCCTTTATTATCATGCCCACTCATTTCTTACCTGTCTGGGGTACTTGTTGAGGATGATCCCATTTCAATAGGAAATATCAACAGAGTGGCATAATAGGACAACATGATGAAAAATGGAGTGAAGCACGTGAATAAAAAGATAATATTACACCCTGTCCTGACTTCACTTGAAGCCTTTTTCTAATTTGGCCCATCACCTTCACCCACAATGGCTGGAGGCTGTTTGTATAAACCTCCTGCTGTGTGGTTCAAATATAGAGCAGCCTTCAATATAGAAAAGGATACCCTCAGAAAGTTCTGATTAACGAATTAACACCCACTAATAGCCCTTCGCTGTCCTTTAAATGGATTAAGGTTCCTTTCTAACACTTTCTTCCTTTCTTTTTTTGCGCAAAATTTAATTAAGATTTAGATTTGGTTTGAACATGCCAGAACAGATTCACACTGCATTTGTGATGTACTTCAATTAAGGAGTAAAGCATCTTAAGCTGCTTCACCAATAATTAGACTATCTCTTCTTTTTTTTTTCTTAAATGGTATCTAATTATGCGTTATCCCCATGTAATTCAATTTCTTTGTAAGTTACAGCACATGCTAAGTCTATTAGGGTCATCTTAGTTTAATTTTAGGTTTCTACTGAATGTAGGCCCTGTAAATACATGCTTTTATGCTCTTGAAACAAAGGAACCGAAGCAAATACTTAATACCGCTCGCCCTCCATGTTGTCAAATCTTCACTTTATAGCATTCACGAGCCACTGCTCAGCAAAATCTTCAACGTAAACAAAGCATCATAGCTGCTGTTTGGATACGTGACGAGTTGACAAACAAGGTCTTTTTCTTGACGTTTTTCCTCCTCAGGCTGTTGTCCATATATTTGTATAGCGATTTAAAAACACGACAATGCGCTGGCCAGTGTTAATTTACTCAAAGCAGCAGGGGTTGCTGCTTTGGCCACTGACCATTACACAGTAGGATAGGGGTGTCCAGCTGACTGTCCTTTTAATCGACAGCAGCAGGCCTAAGGAATTTAACAGCATGCGATTCAGCACCCCCCCCATCTTCTCTCCCCTCCCAGCAAATAACGTTTATGGAAGATTTACGAGTCGCCAGAATTCGCCTGAATTCAGTTCATTCAATTAGCGGCTGCGAATGTCTCGGTTAAAGGAGGTGACAAGACAATTGAAGGAGTCATCTAATTATTTTATCCCAGCACTACGTACAAACCTCTCCCGTGCCGCGGTCCCTGGACATGGCTTGATGATGTGAAGTAAATGCGTTAAAAGCAGCGGGGGTGATAAAATGTGTGGCTCTCCTGGAGACATTCCCTAACATCTAGCATCTTTAAAGTGAATCAAGGACCTGCAGGAATACAATTTCATTAGATAGAAAATATATGCACTGCAAAGTAAATCAAATCACCTACTCTAAATGAACATTTATGGTAAGACCAGGCCCTATAACGGCAGTCTATTCACACATCCTATTCCAGCGCATACAGGTCTGCAGATGCAGCACCTTGCTAAAGTATTCATAACCCCTGAACCAGAGTACAAAGGCGGGCCATTGCGTTTTATTGGGATTTTGTGTGGTAAATCAACCCAAAATAGAGCATAATTGTGAAGTGGAAAGAAAGGGACGCAATAAATATCTGAAATGTGCGGAGTGCCTCTGGATTGATCCTCTTGATTCACTATCTTCCACTTCAGTTATGACTGCAAGTCTTTTAGGACATATTTTTATCAGATTTGCACATCAAGAGTCTAAACTGTTTACCCATTCTTCTTTGAAAAATAGTGATTACTCAACTGTGGTGGAGAGACTCAGTGAACTGCAGTTTTCACATTTTTTTATGTCTTTTACTTTGATAGGACTGTTCTAACCACTAAATGAGCTTTGATCTAAACCATTCCATTGTAGTTTCAGTAGACGCATGGTCACATGGTTGCACCACCTTTGTGTCTATACACACCTTTCACACATGGCACAGACTACCATGGGGAGACCCCTCCTATTTCAGTACTGATATGTAACCTAACCATAGTTGGTCTTCAGGATGCTTTTTATTCATTGTTGTTCTCTAACAGACTTTGAGATCAGCTGCATTTTTGCTTAAATACAGCTTGTTACTTGTTGGTAGTAATTCAATTACAAAACAAGGGAATTCTTTTACTTTGGTGCCTCTGAATCCTTTGGTGGCTTCAGGTCAGGAAATAGTCAAGACACCATTTTCAGACTTTTCTCGGTAAAAACAAACAAACAAACAAACAAACAAAAAAAAACTATATATAATTTTCTTTCAGCTCTAAATTGTGCACTAACATAGGCCAATAACACAAATTCTCAATAAAAGAACTAAAATAAAAGTAACTGTAAGAAATCCCCATTCAAGTCCATTAACTTGTGTTAAATTTTCAAAAGCTTTACTCGGGTTGGGATGAAACAGTTGCATGGCGGGGTCATGAGAACAACAGCAGGAGATCTGCAGCCAGGTCTTTCTCCCCATTTGTAAATTAGCTGTGAGTAATGAATTCTGTGAAGCTGCCCTGCTACAGGGTTGCTCCCTCACTTGCCGGCCCCACCCTCTCTCCCCCCCCTGTCGGCGTTGCCTTCCCAAATCTGTCCTGATGTTTCTAGTCTGTCAGAAGCCGCCCCAGGGGGGCGGTGTGATAGCCTGCTCGGTCTGTCCCCTTCCTGTCTCTGTGGCCCAAGCCAGCTGAACCGTGTAAGCCCTCTTCCATTGCAAACACGGTGACCCCGAATGGGATTGACACATCACAGACCGTGGATGCTAGGCCACCAGTCCGTTGACATCAGTTTCCACTGGTGCCAGTATAATGTGAACAGCGAAATTCCAGGGAGGGACGATGACAGTAAGACTGAGAATTCATCTCTCTGAAAGGAGATGAGGGAAATTATTATTAAAGTGTTCTGTGATTGAATGTAGTTATCTGTTTCACTGAAAATACCTTCAATTATTTGCACATCTGATTTCCTGTTCAAGAAAAAAGAGAATTCTTCTCTATTAAAGGTCTCTTCTTTTGTTTAACAATCTGAAACATTCAAATGTTTCAGATAACCAAATTTTTGAATTGCTCTCACATAACCCAAGTAAATGTACAATAAAAGTTCAAATAATGATTTCACTTATAAAGATCAAACCCACCTGTTACTATGTGAAAAAAATAATTACCCCCAACACCTCACAATTGGTTGTGCAACAGTTGCCACCAAGTAAGACTAGAATTAACAGAGCAATTTTTTTAAAAGCTATTCATCAGTTATGGACCTGATGATTGCTTTAGATTCTCCCCCATGACTCAGTGTCATTCTTCAGGATTTAATTTCAAATAGCAAAATTCATGGTTCTATCACCTATGGCAACTGATCCCAGTCCTAAAGCAGTAAAGCTCTGTAGCTTCCTCTGATCTACTACACTTCTATCTGTCTGAGTGGAAATAAATGCGTTGGCTATGACTACTACGTGGATCCCCAAGCGCCCATTAGAGAGCCTGGGGGGTCCCTAAGTGTCACCCATGAAATCAGGATGTTAGGGTATAAAAAGTGTGGGCGGGACCGCTAGTAATTCTCATTATTGTTAACTGTTCATCGTCTGTGGTGTTGACTTTGCTTTAGTCTGGCTCTGCTCCGGCCAAGAAAGAACATGGCCACTGCAGCTACACTCGGTTTTAAAGCCAGAAATCCGAGGAAAATCTTGTTAAGCTCCAGTGTGACCCTAAATTAATTACAACAAAATCTGACCATTTTTTTTTTTATTTTTTTTTTTTTATGAAAAAGCTCAAATTAAACTCTTGTGAGAGATGAATAATTTTATGGTGATTAAAGTTAAATATTCTGATTCAAACTCCAAAGGCCAAAAGCAATTTGTCAGCAATAAGTGTAAAGAAGGAACCGCAGGGCATCCACGTCGTTTCCACTGTGACCCTGCAAAATCCACTCTGCAACTCTGACTGGCAGAGAGGAAAAAGAACATCTCAATGGCAGCTTTTGACGTCCATAATGGCTTAATGTCAGTGTTTGACAGAGATATTTGGGGGAAGAAGAGTGACTCTTTGCGCGCTGATGTGGCCCAGAAGCTTTCTGCTGTCACAGCTGATGACAGCAACTTTCTCCATGCAGATTAAATTGGTGTTTACAGATTTGCCCTGGGTGTACATTTTTCCTCCTGCTGGGATCCACTGGCTGATGATGAGTCGCAGATGAGACCAAGCCTTCTCGACACTGATGCTTATGCCTCCATCACGCGGAGCTCGCGGTGGCTTACCAAGTGTTTCAGCGGCACCGCTTGCCACACAGCGCTCTCCTCTCTCCTCTTCGGCGTGGTAAATGGCGCAGCATTAGCAGCTATTTACATTTGCGGAGAACGTGTGAAAGCTGCTGCCTTGTCTGTCACGCTGCACTGTCTGCCAGGGCTGCATGGATGGGGGCAGAAGATGAAGCGCTGCCGAGAAAATTAAACATCATCAGTCTTGATGTTGGCTGTAAAGTCGAACTTAAATAGTCCTTTGCCGCTACAATGGGTATCAGTGGTATCTCAGTGTTATTGTGCTGCAGGAGTTGTTACAGCTGGTCAGCAAGAATGTGCTCAAAGTTTAAAGACACACTGGATTGTTTTTACAGATGCCTTTTTCCCCCTTGAAGTTCCACTTCAAAAAAGAGGACTTTGGCTCATTTCAGAGCGGGGCTTGGGTCTAAACGCATGTGAATCGCTGAAAGCTAAACAGAGACATGCAGATTCTCACTGTGCTGCCGGCTGATTATGGAAGCACAGATCTGTACATATGTTGTTTGTGGAAGCCGAAGGAACGTGACAAAGGATCCTATGGAGCGCTGGGTTCAGTGTATAGTATGTCACAGGCTGATCAGCATCCCTGGCTGTTGTTTCGAATGTGCTAAGGAAAATATTAAGTAGTTTGTTGCATGTAATTTGCATTGATTAAACTTTCAATGTATGACTGTGGGGCAGAGTACGCTGATTGCCTCAAGTGGTTCATGTGGAACATTTACTTTCAAGGGCACCTTGACAATAAAATTAACAGCTTTCAAATAAAATCACTGAACCCAACAGTTTTGACTATTGTGCCCTGCAAGAAGTACTTGCACTCCGTAAACTTTTTTCCTCGATTCTGACAGCCTAAACCCACAG
>NW_006800010.1:457622-472381 GCF_000485575.1 Poecilia formosa | reverse complement strand
ATATCTATATATATATCTATATATATATATATATATATATTCAATTTAGGCAAAACTTTCAATGTTTCCGATTTGTGTTTGATTAAAATCCTAAAAACTATGACTGACATTGCTATGTAACCCATATTACTTTGTATAACCATCTAACGGGGAAATCATACTTTATAATCTGAAGTCAATTAGTTTTGAACATCTCCAGTCTGAATTGGCATTTCAAAAGTTGCTCAACACATGACCTTTGAAATCTGGAATTTGAGACTTTAGCACAAAGAGGTTTTCTTCAAGATTTATCTTGTATAAAACTTGCAAACTTAAAAGGGACTTTTGTCCAACTTTATTTTCACTACTGGTTCATATGGACCAGAATTGAGTAGTCCTTGAATAATTAGTGTCCATTTGCTAGATTCTGCCACCTGAGCAATGGGTCTCTGCAGCTCATCCAGAGTTATCATGAGCATGTAGCCTGCATCTCCAATTAATGCCACACTTTTCAGATTAATGTTTGCAAAAAAAAAAGAAAAAGAAAAATACACTGAAGTTTGTTTTTCTGATTTTCTATAAATAGACAAACTTTTCTCTCATGCAAACCTTTTATCATCAACATCACTACTTAGCAGATGAGTAGAGAATATACAAAGAAGAACCTCTGTATTCATTTCAGGTTGTAAACAGTAGTCTGAGCACTGGGTTGTTATCGAGTTGTGGCCCCCGGCGCAGGATTGATCCACTTCAGTCCAGCAGCAGGGGGGCAGGAGCTCTGGAGGAGCTCAGCGGGGCTCCAAATCAATAAGGTTAATAGATGTGGGGGCCACGCAGTCAGAGGTGTGTAGCCTGGCATTTTCGGTGCCAATGAGGAAAATTCCTGATGACGAGGTGTCTCTTTTGGAGCCTGCATTAATGTCAGTCTGATTACCTGGAAGTCAGGACGTCTGATACTGTGGGGTGGTGGAGGCTTGCTCCTTTGCCATTAACTGGAATTAGCTTTACAAGGAGACCCTTCAGATTGGAGACTTTAACTTGCCACCTCTTCATCCGCTGTCCATTGAGAACAAATTGCCAGTCCCCTCCCATCTTTCCTCCTGACTCTATTCTTCCACTCTGATTTCTATAATGCCAACAGTTTCATAATCACTTGATGAGTAATTTCCTCTCATTTGGGATTTGGAGAGAGAGAGAGAGAGCGAGGTTTCATTTAAGAAGTTCATTTTTTCCCCCTCTTGCTCTCATTTTTCTGGTATTTCTCACATCACATTTTCTTAAGAGCGTAATTAAACAAGGAGAAAGGGTTTAAGAGAAGGAGGAAGGACAGCGTACTGGAAAAATTAAAGGTTGAAAAGAGTAAAACTGAAAACTGAGTGGCTAGAATCTTGTTTAGGAGACATAATGGAATGAAAGCTTTCTGGAAAAAGATTGATTTATTATGTTTTTTATTATTATTATTATTATTTTTTTTTTAACCAGATTTAGTGTTTTGCAAAAGTATTCAGACCCCATGAATTATGTCTACATGTAAGATATATTACAGACACACACCTTGATCAAATTTTCTACGATAAACCATTATAATTGTGACATGGAATAAAGATGCTTCATGGTTTTCTATTATTTTTAACAAAGAAAAATCTAAAAACTGTACCGTGCAATGGAAATCAGCCTTCATGAATCAATAGTTGACAGAATTATCTTTTGATCTGGTTATAATTTCAAGTAATTTGGAGTATGAAATGTTTGCCCAGATTGAACTGATACTATTGTAGAATTACCCTAATTTTAACTTCATTCATATTCCCATTAACTCCAACCATTTTTCCATATTCTGTCCAGATTCTCTGTTTTTAGTGAGAAAAATCACCCCCACAGAATGACCCTGTCACAACCGTGATTCAGAGTGGAGATGGTTTGCTCACTTTTGTACATACTCAAAAAAGTTAAATTTTCTTCAACTACTTATTATGTTTGTAATGTCCCCAACATATATTGTCACAAACTGCAAACAGTAATAATAGACTTTAGTTATCGGGACCTTTCTTTAGACTCAAGATCACATAAAAGGAGACACAACATTAAAAGGCAGGACTTAAAATAAGTTGTAATCAGAGGCCGTAGGCTATTTTAAACAGGTAAGTTTTGAGTTTGGATTTGAAAGGTAGCAATGAGTCTGTGTCACAGAGATCAGGTGGGAGTGATTTCCAGAACTGGGAAGCAGAGCGACTGAATGCCCTGCTCCCCATGGTAACAAGACGGGCAGGGGGGGGCAGTGAGATGAATGGAAGACGATCTGAGGATGTAGGCTGGTGTAGCAATGTGAAGGAGGTCAGAAAGATATGGAGGGGTGATGTTGTGGATAGCTTTGAAGGTCAAAAAGGGAGTAATTTGTAGTTGATACAATGTGTAATAGGGTGTCAATGGAGCTGCTGCAGAGTAGATGTGATGCCATTGATTGAAGGGGTCTGTGTGCTGAATTTTGGATAAGTTGTAATTTATGGAGGGTTTTCTGTGGAGAACTAAAAGGAAGGGAATTACAGTAATCCCTCGACCAGACCGAGGTGACCAGACTGTGAACAAGAGTGAAAAGTGAGAGCAGGATGGAGGTAATTAATATCATGAACATGGAAGTAGGCAGACCGAAAAATATTGTTGACATGGGAGACGAAGGAGAGGGTGGTGTTGAGGATGATACCCACACTTTTGAGAGAGAGATAGAGGAGCTAGTGACCATTATAGAGGTATTGACTTAGAGCCTGTTAAAGGGAGTTTTGTTTTATTGTAATTTAATTGAAAAAAGTTTAGGGTGAGTCAGTGTTTGATTTCAAGGAGGTAATTGTTAATGGACAGAAATGAGAGTATGGAGTTATGTTTGTTTGAGAGATATAGCTGGGTGTCATCTGCATGGTAATGCAAGTGAATATGGTGTTTGCAGAAGATGTAACAAAGGTGTGGGAGGGTGACTGAAAAATGTGAAAAGGAGTATTAATATTTAGAAGCAAACTTACAGGAAATTGGTGGAGAAGCGTGGAAGACATGCCACCAATGGCCTGAGACCGGGAATGGGAACCAGGACGACCATATGGAGGTCTATAGTCTCAGCACACGATGCATATACTCTGCCAACTGGGCCACTCAGTGCCACGCAAACAGCTTTAAAGTACATTTCCTGTGCTTAGCTTTTACACTATAAAGATTTCTGCATCGGAATTTATACTTTATCTTAGAATTTTTCTTTTAGCAAACCTAGAATGGCACAGTAGAAATACAGTAAGGTGCTAGTTCCCTTTCTCTAATTGTACCTGGTGTATAGATTTGCGGCGAGCCAAGTGGCTAAGTGTATGTTTCTCTATGTGTGATGAAGATTTAGAGAGGCGCACACTGGCCACTGTAGCACACCTGCAATTAGCGCTGCACCTGCATCAGCTGCATTAAAGTGTGAGTAGAAGTCCTGCTGACTACACTACCCTTAGCCCTCCTAAACAAAACACTGCAGTCATTTGCAATAAAAGAATCAGTTGTCTCTTCCCCCTCCTGTTTCTTTCAAAAAGACCCTTTGCATAGGAAATCAGTTCTCTCTCTTCGCGGACATCATGCCGTGTGGGCTCCCATGGAAATGAGTTTTGGCATTGTTGTGCTGAGGCTCTCCCCCCTCTAATAAATTGAGGAGGATTAAGAGAGAAGAATGGAAGTAAAGGATAGTCATTTTATCGTGACAGCCATTTTTCGAGGGGGTTGGGGCAGTCAGAGATTTAAAGGCTAATCAGCCCCGGGTTTATTTCCATAACATGCATTACAGTCTGCTTCTTTGAACTTTGCTGCCACTTAGGTTAGATTTGAAGGAGGAAAACGAGGAAGCAAAAAAAGCATTATCAAATGTTTAGTATTTGAGGCTTGAGTGACATGTTAGAGACATCTGAGTGAGTTATTAAATCGCTGTGGCTCTTGCAGATTATTGTGCATTAATCTCAGCACTTTGAAGTGTGTTCTTGTGTGCGTGTCTCAAGTCTGGAATTATGAACTCTCAGATTGGCTTATAAAATAATTTAAATGCCGTAAAGCATGCATAAGGAAGCAATCCATGATCCAACTCAGTGATTTCTCTCAATGCTTTGTTTTGTTGTGGGCAGAAAAACAGCTAATTTACATTAAAAAAAATGTTTTATGTCAAAATCAACCAAGTTTCTGTGCAGATTGTCCTACTTTTTATTGATCATGATGTCAGCCTCCACTCAATCCCAGTTTGCCTAGTCTCTCTATGTGATTGGAAACACTTCAGAAATGGTGACCAGAAGGTGAAAGGGTGCCAGATCTTTGAAGTCTGTGATCTTTATTGATCTCTTGCATATTCTAAAAAAAAAAAAAAAAAAATCAAAGAGAGCATCAAAGGCATAGCTAAACTCTTTAAGGCTCTGCATGTGCCCTAAAAAAGGGCACCAAAAACAGCGTGAACAGGGAAAGCAGGTGGTGGCTGCTGGTTGGAGCAATCACACATCCAGGTCCTGTCACACCCCAGGCAGGCCGTTGAAACTGCTTTTTTTTTTTTTTTAATGCAGGACAACAACGTGGCTCCTGGTCTGACTCGCACTAGACTCATTAGATTCAGGCAGGCAGCTTGAAGGAATCATAACTTCAAAAGAATTAGCTAACGCAGCACAGCCTCCTGGTTGTGGATAATAAAACTAATCTAACAAATTAGAAAACCACAATTTTGATTGGGCCGCTCACGAACTTTGAGCTATCAGTTAAAAGAAATGAAGGTATCAATCAGGCTTCTAGCCTGATGTATGGGATAAGTGGGTATTTTGTGAAAAACTCTCATCTTAACAACAAATTTTATCTTCATGAATTAGATGATCAGGTGCAATTTAATGATAGTAAATGTAATAATAATGAATAATAATATTTGTTCAGTCTTTATAGCAACTCCTTAATCAAAGACACATGGCAGCTCGTTTGGACTTTGCCCCAAGGCACCTGAAGGACTCTCTGACCAGAAGAAACACAATTCTCCTGCCTCTCATAAGACGAAGCTTGAGCTCTTTGGTGTGAATACTGGCCGCCATGTTTGGAGGAAGCTCCATCATGCCTACAGAGATGGCATCCCATGGTAGTGGCAGCATCATGTTCTGGGGATGTTTTGCGTAAGCAGGAACTGGCAGACTAGTCAGCATAGAGGAAAAGGTGAAACCAACAGTGTACAAAGACATCCTGGATGAAAGCTTGCTCTAGCGTGCTCTTGACCTCATGACCGTTCATTTTTCAGGAGGACAATGACTCAAAGATATCAAAGAAGTGGATTCAGATCTACTCTGTGAATGTCCTGGAGTAGCCGAGCTACAGTCCGGACTTGAATCCAACTGAACATCTCTGGAGAGACCCGAAAACGGCTGCACAGACCATCCAACCTGATGGAGATTCTAAGGAACTTGAAAGACGGATGGGAGAAACTGACTAAATTTATTCCAGTTCACACTCACAAGAACTTGAAGCTGTAAATGCTGACTAACGTTTATCAACAAAAGCTGTAAATATTTCTTTGTTTTTTTATTTTGAATCAATTTGCAAACTATTCAAATAAATGTTTTCCACATTGTCAAAATTTGATATTTCTGCATATAGAATTGCGAGGAAATTCATTTGGAATAAGAATGCAACATAACTAAAAAATGTGAAAAAAGTGAAGTGCTGTGAATACTTAACATTTGCAATGTGTATTTCTTCTCTAGTGCTGACGAGAATCTTTGAAGACAAAGCTTATGTTAGCATGGTTAGCAACTAAAAGCCAGATAGAAATCAATTGTTTCTTGTCTGTCTCCATTTACTTTAGCACGATTTCATTACGCCTTTATGTGGTGAATTCAGATGTGGTAAAAATGGGTGTTAAAGGTAATTTAAATTTGTCTCAGTCTAAATATCCCAACAGTTTCTCATCTAATCAGGAAGTAATTTGATAGTTGAAACCTAAACCCAATCCTCACTTAGCTTAGTGAGGGATGGATAAATGTTAGACTGCAGTAACATCAAGCAGTTTTGTCTGCATAGCTTCATTTTTATGACACAAGCTACACTTGAGGCACTGAGTCAAACTCTTTAAATAATTAACTACGCAAGTGCTTCATTTAATGAAAAATTTGATGATATTCAAGATTTTAACTTTTTCTCCAAAATGGGCTGTAATAATTTGAGGGTAATTTCTGACCCCTGATAGATTTTTTTTTGTTTTGTTTTTTTTTGCCTGTAAACCAAAAGGCATTAGTAATTCTTACTGACAAACAGACAAATTAACTTTCAAAGATAAAAAAAAACTCTTCATCACAGGTCGAAGTGATTTTTGGTTATTACTATGATACTATACAATTCTGTATTATGTATCTGTCTTGTAGGTTTTAGATTAAAAAGTTATATTTTATTTGAAGAAGAAGAAATATGTTAAACATAAACACTTAAAGACAACATAACACACATAGTGGAACAAAAACAGGATTAGGTTCTATGTGTCATAAGTACTATGTAGTGCGGTTAAAATGGGAGCTGGCCACACATACAGTAGAATCACAGTTGCTCTTTCTGACAGTGGAGGAGTAAACAGACCCATCACCTCCTCAGTAAATGGCATCACTATTGGCAGAATTGATGACAATAAAGCAGCTTGTCGGAGGCAGCGATTGAAACATCTCTGCAGGATAAATTCCCATTCATTCAAGCCCCATCTTCTCCACCCTTATGTATTCCTGTCCTTTACTCTCATTGGCTGCACATGGGAGTTTCTCCAGCCTTTATGGAACCGGCAAGCATTAGCGCTGCCACGGCGGTTCGTTGCTGGGCTACTCTCATCGCGTGCGTCTTTGGCCTCTTCCCCTTTGTGACGACACAGGGTTGAGTTCACGTGGGGCTGATTTAACTTGTTCACCGCGGTGCACTGCCACTAGCCACATGTCTGCCAGTCCAGTGGTTTTAACACAACACTAAGTGCCTCTGAAATGAGGAGACAAAATGCCTCTTTGACTCAGGTCAGAAAGATACAAATTTTTTGGGGAGGCGTTTGATGAGTAGATTTGGTCTGAACACTCTCCAGGGAGGCAATTGTAAAGATGAGGCATGAGGCTCTGTGAGATTTTGTTTTTCTTATCCTTGCGTCTTTTAGGAAATAGCAGATATATTTATACGATTGAAAAAAATGATATATGTATGTGTGTGAAATCTAATAACAATTGAAGTCATTAGGATGAAAGAATGAACTAACACAAAGTTATTGGTAACTTTCTTTGATCATAAATTAGCTAAAATTAGCCCAGATTTCAGTTTTACTAGCTATACCTAGATGTGAGAATTAAAAAAATCACTGAAATAGAACATCTATAATAACATAATATAAAATAACATAAGCTGAGCAATCCCCAAATGCAATAAAACATTTCTCCATTTCTTCTTCCTAAAGAAAACTAAGAACTTGGTGCTATTGACGGAGCCAGAACTTCTGCTCTATTGTAAAAACACTAGAAAATTCCTGGAGGTGGGTGAATGTTCAAACATCGATTTGAGAGCATAAGCACCAGTGAATTTAAAGATTGTAAGGATTGATTTGTTGTTTCGGAAGCATTAAGATAGCTGGGTCTTCGTGTTTCACAGGAAGTTTCTACTGAGTCCCTGGAAAAAAGCAAATAAGCTTATCCTGTCTTTTCTCAAGAGACTTAAGAATAATACACACAATAAACCCACAGAACCTCAAACCTTCTCTTTTAGCCACTGTGACCTTGTCATGTTTTTACTAGCTTTGTTTGCTAAGTGCTAACATTGCTGCAAGTAAACAAAATAATATGTATGTACAACAAAATGCTTAAAGGAAACATCCCACTTGAGACATCATTTATTTGTCCCCCAGGAGACACAAATCGAGTACTGTTCTCAGATTTACTGGAGAAAACTGTGCTGTTTAAAATGGTTAAATTGAATCATCTTGGCTTTGGATGTGAATCAAAACTACAACAAGGGAAGCTGCTGGGACAAATAAAACAAGTAAATTAAATTTTTGTCACGGTTTTATTGGTTTGAAGAATTTTACGGAATGCATCACTAATTCATGCAGAGTAACGAATGAACATAGTCAGGGGGTGTGCTAACTTCCTTCCTGCTCTGTGATGTTTTTGATCCGTGTCATGCAATTAAAGCCTAAACACAGCAAGTTAGCTTTTTAGTAAGGAGAACAGATTAACCGGCCACGATGTTGACAAAGAAGAAAAAAAAAATGAATGAAATCAGTTCACACGATACGATTCAAATGAACTGTGAGTTTCAAGTGTGTTTCACAGTAAAAGATGCCTTTTTTTTTTTTTATTTTGTATTTCTTAATGCACTTCCTGCTCAGTGTTTAGGAGCAGGACAATTGAAGCATTTAGAAAGGAGAACAGATTAACCGGCCACGATGTTGACAAAAAAAAAAAAGAATGAATGAAATCAGTTCGCACGATACGATTCAAATGAACTGTGAGTTTCAAGTGTGTTTCACAGTAAAAGATGCCTTTTTTTTAGCATATTTTGTATTTCTTAATGCACTTCCTGCTCAGTGTTTAGGAGCAGGACAATTGAAGCATTTAGAAAGGGTGTGAAAAAGTCTGCTGCCAGTGGCCAAGAGAATGAACTATAGCAGACTGCAGTTTGTGAATAGGCCTTTTACAGGTCACAGACTCCATTCAACCCACTGACACTGTTATTATCTGACCGTCATAAATGGGCCTAATTAATATTCTAATCATAGGCCTCTGGAACATAGGCAAAATTATCCACTGACTACCATTTGCTTATTCATTCACTCATTGACTCTGCTGAGGAAATACTGGGATTGAAAAAAAAAACTGAGTAAAGACTAACTTACAGTCAAAAATACCCTCTGTCTCTTCTGTTCTTTACATGAAATAAAATGTGGTAAAGGGAAAATATTACTACAAATGTGCAATGAAAACTAATTTGTTTTTGTTCTATTTTCAGCTTCACAAGATCTAGGTATGATTTGGAAGCTTTGGAAACTTGATAATAAGTCAGCCAGAGGGGGAAAGAGCATATTTACCTTTAGAATGGCACCTGGAAGTTTATAATGATAAATTAGGTTTAAATGAAGTTTTTAAATGGCTTGTTTGAGATGTGCTCATTGAGGTTGCTTTAACTGCTAGTAAACAGTTAATATTTTACCTCTTTAACTCTGTTGGTGCCTCTCCCTTAGTATAAATCCAGATGTTCCTATAGAGGCTGAAGAGCACATTTAACTTTAATAGGGCCCAAGACCAAAGAGGGCTTCTGTGATCTTAAAACAACTCAAATTTTAAAGAAATGTCCAACTTTATTCTTTGAATCGTTAAACTATGATCACTGAAACAAATGTAACGTGAAAGAACAGTTGACATTTGACAGTTTTCCTATAGGCCACTTTGGATGTTCTTGCCAAACTTTATAAGTTTAAGGAAGACGAGAAGTTAAGGTTGGAGACTCTATGCCAACAAGGATATGTTTCTGTACATATTTCTATGTGAAATATGTACAGAGAGTAAAGTAAAAAAAAAGAGTAAAGTATTTTTTTAAATCTATCTAATAGGATTCCCTTTAACTTTATACACTAGTTTCTTCATTTTTATATCAGATAGTTCCTGACTAGAATTGCTTTATATGTTCTATTCTCTGTCATTTTCACTCAGGAAGATTAATTATTGCACAAAACTTCCTATATTTCCTCCGTAAATAATCTCTAGTTTCAACCGTCCAAATATCACCACTTATAAGGATCAAGGGTCTATAATAGAGTAACTTTGAAACAGTAAAAGTCTGATTGGATTAGCTTCAGTCTCTCGGACCAATTTATTTATTTATGATAAACTAAGATGAAAGTTATCTACTGCCGGTAAGATACTGTCTGCTTTTAACTAATAAATGGTTACACTGTGCAACCTTAAATTGTACTTTAGAATCCTAAACTATCCTACTTATGGTATTACAAGACTTGAAACCCTCTTGCAGCTTCACAAAATAAAAATAAAGCAATGCCCTGAAAATGTTATGCCTTTTATGAACATCCAAATGTAAGAGCCATCTACGATCAAGATATTTGCAGATTGCCAATAATAATGCATGCTAATACATAGTGATCTACCAAACTGAATTTCATCATCACATTGGTGTCGAATGGTATTTTAATAGTCTGTTGTTTCTGAAGTGTCTACAAAAGCCATGCTGCAAATCACTATCCTTATTGTTCCCTGTCAACTTAGAGATGCCTCTCTCCGTGGGGTGCTTCCAGACTTATAGAGCGGTTTGATGGAGGAAACCTGAAGTAAAAAGACTTCTTTGGAACCTCGAGACGGCGCTCTATTGGACGTGAAAGCTAACAGACTGGAATGCTAATTTTGGCACGGTGATAAATCTGCAGTATGGAATTGTCAGAATGGCGGTGCTCGCCCCGAGGCGGCACGTTATTGCTTTATTCTATTAGTCAGTTATTACCAGCAATCACAGTCAACCCCCTCTGCCCCCCACACACAAAGCCCCTTTTACATTACATTTATCAGCTGTTGTACAAACGTTGAAAACATATGACGGCAGCCCTCAGAGTCGTGTTTCCTCCAGGGCTAGAGGGAGGTAAGGGGTGGGAGGAAAGGGTCTGTAGAGTGGTGGAAAGGAAGAGGGAGGGGAACTCCATCTGGCCAGTAATGCATACAATGCATTTGTTCACTAGGCTGGCCAGCAGTGACACCATGAGGGCCACTTACATCCTACTAAAGATTCCACTTGTTTTTTATTTGTCTTCCCCTAAATGTCTTAATACTTGATGCTGACAGGATGCACAATCAAACTTGCACAGTGACGCGTGAACGATGCTGTCAACTGTATGTTTCTGCTAATGTCTTTCTGATAATCAACTTAACTATACACATCTAAATGTGCCAGCGCTGCATCCAGATGTTCAGCCTCGCGCCCTCTCTCCTCAGAGCCTCATATGGAAGTGGCAGCCAACGGCTATTTACATCACTATCTGTGAAGTAATTACCATACTGTTTTATATAATGCCAAGGCAATCATAGGGTGATAACATGCAATTAAGCAGTGTTCCCTGATTTGTACGCAGGCAATCTTTTCTCTCGCCTTCCCTGAAGATAAAGTACCCATCTCAAAATGTCAGATACTTGTAGCTTAATCTGATTATTTTCAATTAATATTCATGTCTCTATCTTGGGATTGTTTCCTTTAATGACATTGATGAATTGAGCCAATTTCAAACTGAGTGTGGACCAGAGGCACTCAATTTGGTTGAATGTCACCTGTCTCTCTGTTCTTTCTTTAAGGAAAGGTTTTTGGACCCATATCATTTTGAACCTCCTGAAAACTGCAAGATACCTGCTGCTGCAGGAATGCATACTGCATCGGCCTATTTTTTGATTTGACTGGCTGACCAGAAACTGTTTTTTTTTAGTTTTCTATCAGTGGAGCCACCATGTCTCACAGTTTGGGCTGACAAGAGGCTTCACTTTAAATGACTCCCATGAAGAAGATTCAAAGTTATGTACATTAAGTATAAGCAAGGTGTTAATAAATCAAAGACACAAAAAAGCTTTTAAAGATGTAACTGTTCCCAATAACTTGTAAAGACAACTGTGGTTAAATAAGATTAAGCAGTGAAAGAGTGAAAGAGAGCAAGACCTTCAAAAGACAACAGGAAGGCTAAGGGAAGGCAGAAAGGTTTTCTTTTGTTGTTGTTTGTTTGTTTGTTTGTTTGAGTTGCTTCAAAAATCTGCATAAAGTGGCTGGTAGTATCCTAGAGCAGCAGAGGTAAATGAGAATCTACACCTTTATCTTGTGTTCAAATGAACTTGTGCGTACCTTGAAATGTGAAGTTAGGCAATGTAAAAACGTGAGTAAAAATGTTATAATAATAATTTAAGGTCTTTAAAAAAAGAAGAAGTTTATCAATTATGTGCTTAAGCCAAAAAAGTGGGACCTGAACTGATGTACTGAACAAGTTGCTCCACTGGTCTGGCTGCTCTGTCACATATGAACAGCTTCTTCCATCTAGCCTGAGGGAGCGTGGCGCTCACCGTTTGAAGATTAAAACATCCACTGTCATTTCCTGCTCCAGTGGTTGCTTTACTGAGAAGAGTGAAGATATGAATTGTATTTTTCACCCCCTTCAGAGCTGATTACTGGGAGCCGGCCTTTCAGCGGCCTCCGTGTTTCATGGTGGTCTCAGGAACAAGCCACCAAAGATGAACTACAGGGGGAGTGTGTTGTATTTGTGTAAAATCTTGTTCGAGCCTCAAACAAAAAAGGTGAAGCATGGCTAAGTCCTTCCTGCTCCCTTGTGCGTGTCTTGTGTGTTTGTGCACACAGCCATGTCTATGATTTGTCCCTCACATTTTTTTTTTTTTTTTTTTTTTTTTTTTTACGTGTAAAGGTCTGAATGTGGTTGCCGGTGTGTTTAGACCCTCCGTTTAGTCTTCCCCTTACCCCATCGGTGCGTTGTCAGCAACACATCCAGTTGGCGGAAGGACCTATGATAGGAGTAGTTGCCGTTGTGGGAGGCTCTAATAGAGCCATCAGTCAAGTGCCTGTCCAGCCGACCATACCACAGGGCGTTAGCGTTAATGCTGAGGCACATGCCGTAAGCGCTGAGAAGCAGGGCTGTTTGTCAAAGGGCATCCAATGTGAAGGAAGTTGTTAGTTAAGTGTGCTTGCCCTGTCACACGCCTGCATGACTATGTCACTGGCACAGGTTTCTGTGGCTGCTATGGTTTGTTTGTGTTAGTGATTCATAGTGCAATATATAACAACCTCTCTCTCTCTCTCTCTCTCTCTTTCTCTTTCTCTCTACATATATATGCACAAACACTTCTTTTTTTTGTTAGACAGGAGTGAGGGATCATCGCACAATTTTTAAAAATCAAATTAATACAAGATCCCAACCCAGCCTTTCGTGACAATGTAATTGCCCCTAAACCTCTTAACTGGTTGTGATCCACTTGACCTGTAATGACCGCCACTGCCATGAATTTTCTATTTTTTTTTCTACATCAGTCACCTGTGAGCATTTTTAAACAGGAAACAGCCTCCTTAAGGTTACAACACTCTATGTTATCTAGATCTAAGCCCAGACTTTGATCACTCATACTTTTGTTTGTTATAAGTATTTAGATCATTGAATTGACTTTACTTTCCTGCTGCAAAACCCAAGTGTGAATGAGGTTAAGGTTAGGAATTCATTGGTGGACATTCTCCATCAGCATTTTCTGCAGAATTCATGCTTTCTGTAATGGAGGATGTTGTCCCGAATTCCCGAAGGAGCTCAGCAGCCTCAGATTGTTATTCTCCTCTATCTGTGAGTGACTATTGACGTGATATTTTTGTTAACTAAAGTAACTCTCGGAGCAATGTAGCCAAATAAATTGGCACACATACCAAAGAAAAAGTACTAAAATAATATAATACATAATATTCATTTAAAGAATCCATGTGTGAACATGTCATAAGAATCTATGCTGGTTTTGCCATGCTGTCAGTATTTATTCAAACTGAGCCTGCACTGACCACTAGCAGAAGACCTTTACAGCTATTTTAGGAGGTTGGCCCAAAGTTTGTGTGTGTACGCATGTGTGAGAGCCACATCCTGTGTGACCTTCTGGAGTGTGAGAGCAGCCACAGTGTGACACACACACTTTCTCTGCATGAAGCAGCAAAACCAGCACTCCCCACTCTACATCACTGGATCAGCATATAGCTTCTGCTGCATCACACGTCATGCTTTCAGGGCTGTGTAAAATAGTTCTTTACATATTTATTTTATTATTCCTTTTTTTTAATCACACTGAAATGTTTCAGATCTAAATATTAGACAAGCATAATTGATTAAATTCAAAAACGGGTTTTCAAGAGGTGATGATATATATATATATATATCAAACATGATAACTGGGGATCCCAGTTTAGGCATTGTAATGTTTAGGCATTACAGTCAGCTTTATATTGAAGCATTAAAAAGGCCCAGGCTGGCCCAAAGTTGTATTCAGACTTAGATAGATTTTCCTGTCACTACCTCTTGCTGCATTTCAAGACAGATTTTGTGGAATCTGGGGAGGAAGGGCAGAGGTTAAATTGGCTGAGTTTAAAAGCAGTTATGAATAATCAGCTTATATTTGCCGATATGCTTTTGTGAACAAACTGACCTCAACAATCAGAGTGAGGATTGTTCTCCACACTTCAAATAAACTTGCCACTTCTTTTGAATCTTACTTTAAATGTATCTATGCTGAAAGCATCGAATCAGTTTTCATTGTCAATAAACATACAAAGTAAAAGCTACAAATCTGTGGTCTAGGTTAAACCACCATGTTTTGCTGTTAGATTGACATTTTAGCTTCCCTTTTTGTGTCTTAGGGGTTTCTGAAAAGCTTTGGTAATGATCGAGACATTTTAATTTAATTTAATTACTAGAATAGGGTTTATGTTCTTTCTGCTAAGGAGTGTTTTTCATCTTAAAACTCTCCCATGAATGCCATTTTTACAGAGTCACTTTCTTATGGTTCATTTGTGGACACTGACCATAGATGAGGCAAGTGAGACCTGCGGTATTTTATGTGTTGTTTTGGTGTCTCTGTGACCTCTTTGTTGTTGATGTGTTCTCGTAGTAATTGTGTTATTATTATTATTATTATTATTATTATTATTATTATTGGGAAGTTAATTTTTTTCCTCAATGTGATTTTCTGGAATAATTTCTTGAATTCCAGACAATTCAT
>NW_006800010.1:433552-455506 GCF_000485575.1 Poecilia formosa | reverse complement strand
TCATTAGCAAGGCTCAGGAGAACCGATCTACACAGGGAGGAGGTAATTAAGCCATTTCATTCCACTGTTTTTTACCTGTGGCACATCTAAACACTGCAGGACAGCAGAGGACTGGAGTTTGACACCCCTGTCATTGTGAATGACAACCTGAGACCAACAGGTTAAGCAGATTGTACTATTTGTCCATCTAATAAACTTGACAGTTTGACTTCAGAGGACTCTGCTGGTCCCTTCAGTCCTTCCAACAGACAATCACAAACATCCACAAATTCATTTCATTTATAATAAATCTTTTAAACATTTTCTCTGGTCTCATGAAGGCATTTAATTAAGAACATGACACCTGAATGCATTCAGTGTTACTAGCGCTGCTGCATGTTCTGATGGTGCTGAAATTGCACCTGATCTGCCATTTTCATGCTTCTTCCAGGATGCTGTGGGTCAGAGCATGCAGCACATCTTGTCTCATTCAGCTTGCTGCAACTTTTACTAATGTTTCAAATTAGAAATATCACTTTTCAAATTCTGCATTGAATGAATTGTTTTGATATTGAAAATGGTATTGCAGTCATTGCAATGACGGCACAATAAGAATACTGGGTGCAGGATTTCCAAAGTTAGTCTTTTCAGGTGTGTGTTCGGTCATTTCTGTCCATGGCAGCAATGATTGTCACCCTTAGGACATCATTTAGAAATTATAGTCCTTTTCCAAAAAAGAGTAATGTGAAAACAAATGGCACTAAGAGGAAGAGATGAAGTTCTGCTGAGTATGAGTCCGACTGCCTCCTAAAGCCTCTTAGAAAATCTAGTGATAGGATAAGAAAGGGATAGATAATGGGGTATTAATCCGACATTTAAAAAATGTTTGATTGTAATCGGTAAATTGTTTGAAATACGTTGCTATCGTTTAACCCTGCTAAAGCTACTAGTAAAAAATATATATAAAACTTTGTTGACCATTGTGGACATTGAAATTAATTCTGAGCCCGGAATTACTAATGGTTCTTCTGATTATTGTAAAGTCTATGCACATGGTTCTAGGAAAATGGTGGTTCCATAAGTTTCTTTGGCGATGAGTAAATAATCACCTTGGGCTTCGAGCCGAGCCACTAAAAATTATCTAATCTGTAACAAGAGCTGCCGTTAACAAGAGTGATTATTGGAACTACATAATCATGAGCTACTGGGTTAATTGTTCTAATAATTGAAAAGGGTGATAACTTTTGGATTGAAGGCAGTTAGAGATTAGACGAGTTGTCCCACCACCAGGTTAAACTGAATTTATTTTTACTAGACTGTACATGGAGTAAAAGCCCCAGGAACTAGAGACTTTCCAGACCCTTTAACTGGAGAGCTGGTCAATAGTCAGTCGATGAGAAGTGAGGGTTAGATGGGGCTGGCTATTGCACAATAACAGACAAAACTCACACAAAAACATAATATAAGATACAAATAAAGAATGTAAATAAACTACAGTAAGGGTTGGATTTCAACATACCACCTGTTCTAAGTCCCACAGACAGTAAGTCTTCTCAGAGCGTCTGCTTTGTGCTCAGAGCTTACTGTCCTGGTTTCTAAACGGCGCTCTGGTCAGTGACGTTTCCATCAATCATGACTAAAACTCTGAGTTTTCATGTCTTTTTATTAGAGAAGCTTCCAGTTTTATGGCTTCTATGTTTCTCTGGTTTAAGTATTTGTTTGGGCTTCATGTACTCTTCTGTATTTGTTTACAAGTCCTGTCTTAAAGAAATGTGGAAGTAGATATAATCGGCTTTGGGAAATTTTTATGCATAGATGATTTACATGATATACTTTAATGTAAAGCACCAATGCCTGAGGCTCTACCAAGCTGCTGCAGTTTGCATGACATGGAGTTCTGATATTATGGAGTTCTGATATTATGGAGTTCTGCCTGCAGCAACTTTTGTTCTGTGTTCCTCAAAATACATGTGTTGTTCTAATGTAATGAAATGAATCATGCAAATGAAAATGTAAAGAAGGATATAGATAGAATTATTTCAGTATTTTCTGACATCTGCAATATACTGGAGTAATGCTGCAAACCTTCAAAGTTTAACTGTGATTATATTTATAATTTAGGAATGAAAGACAAAATTAAATGGGGATAACTAACTATTCTTTGCAAAAGTCTCACATCATTCACATTTCACATCTGATCATATTTGATCTTAGAAACAAACTGCAGTGTATCTAATTGGAAGTTAAATTTATTATCCTACAGAACATTTCTAGATGTCAATTTAAAGAACAATAGGCCAATCAACTTCAGAGGACAACAGAGTTTTCAAAAATCTATAAATAGCCATTGGTGAACATAATACAGTAACTAGAGATCAAAATATGTTCACATCAAAGCTGCAGAATCCATTGAACTTCTATATGTGTGCATTTTGTCATTAGCTCCTTATTCTACAGTAACCCTGACATTTAGAAGGTGGGCTACCTTTAACATGATGCTCAGTTTTGATTTGATCATCAAATAAAAATGCATTTAATGAAGGAGGATCAAGAGAGTCGTGCTACTCAACCAGCTAGGAACCAATGTCTGTTTGGGACAAACCCTAAGCAGGTGTGTCCACATAACATCTCTGAAAACATTTGCATGTCTGCTACTGATATAGTCAGATTTTGGGATGCAGAGAACAAACTTCTGATGCAGCTCTGAAGAAGTCGCTCAAGATTAATGATTAATATTTAAGGTAAAGATTATTACATTTAATTCTATGCATGCAGTATTTTTAAATGACTAGAAATAAGAAATTAGCATATATCTAATAATCACTATATTTCAATAACAGCACAAATGAAAACTATTTATTTGGATATAATTGGTACATCAACATCTCCCAGAGAAACTAAAGTCTTATGAATCAGAGACTTTCTGCTGCTCAAACTAGCAGCTCTGAGTTTGTAACGAGTCTAAAAGCACAAAGCTGTTGGAAACGTTTTATCTCCCACAATCTGTAGTTTTGTATTGTCTCTCCTTTTGGTCATTTTTATAATATACTGGAGGATAATCTTTTACATTTGATTACTGTCTTCTACTTTAATTTTAAACATTGATTCTGTTTTCCATAATTAGATATTGTGTTGGTCTCACTCAAAAGTTTTATGACAAAGGTCACCTAGATGATACTTTTTATGTCAGTTATAGAAGAACTCCACATAACCAAACTTTACTCAAACCTTAGTATTGTAGTGTCTTTGTCCCATATTGTCCTCCTTTCATGTCTCCCAATTTGGTCTAACTTTCTAATGGTAATGGTGGAGTCGTTACTTTCAAAGGTTTTCTCACTAAGGGTGCGTTCACACTGCAGCCAGAAGTGACCCAATTCCGATTTTTTTTGCCAGGACCGTTCACACTGCCAATAAATGCGACCTGTATGCGTTCTGCTGTCTGAACGGGCAAACGACCTGAAAGTGTCCCGCATGCGTAGTAGAGGGCGCAATAGCGTCAGCGTTCTCAGTGTTCTGTCAACTGCCATAAAAAGAAGAAGTACTCAGTGTTTGCGGAAGTAAACATGGAGGCTAACGGTGGAGCTTAGCTTACATATTTGAAGTTGTTGTCCAACAACTTAATCCTCATATAATCCATCATAGTTGTTGTTTTTCTTCCCGATTGTGCGCATCAGGACGCAGAATAGTGAGATTTGAGAATCAGTGACGTTAAGTTCGGATGAATGCGACCTGGACGTTAGGTCGCATTTGAATCGGATACGTATCGGATATGAGTCACATTCGTAAAAGAATCCGACCTGTGCTGTTCACACTGCCATGAAAAAATCGGATACAGGTCGCATTACGAAAAAAAAAAAATCGGAGTTGGGTCACTTCAAGCTGCAGTGTGAAAGCACCCTAAGGAGGCCCAGCAGATTGCATCAAGCCATCGACTTGCAGCTTCCACTCAGCGACAGTAAACAGTGGTTTGCATCGTGTCAGGAATCCCTCATACTGAGCATGAATGTAGCAACCCTAATTACTGAGCCAAAGTGGTAACAAAGTGGCTTAAGGACAACAAAGTTCAGTATTTTAGTGTGGCCATCACAAAGTCTCAATCTCAGTTCTATGGAGTGAGGCGTCCTACAAAATGGACTCAGTTCCATCAGTTCTGTCAGGAGGAATGGACCAGAACTTCAGCAAACTTGTTAAATGCTTGTGGAAGGAAAGCCAAAAGGTTTGACCCAGGTCATGTAGTTTAAAAGACAATTATACCCGATACTGACCAAATATATGTAAACTTTTGAATTCAAGGATATTAAAAAAAAATCTCTAAAAAACGCTCTTCCTCAGTTTTCTGCCATTCTGCAAATATAAATAATTTTGGTAATTCTAATTAACCTAAAACAAGAAAGATTTGGTCTGATTTAACTTCTCACAGTCTTTTTATTAAATATCTGGTTCTGACTTTCAGAATAGAACCTGAATAGAAACATGGCCCTTAGAGTAGCAGAACTGTAAAACACAGAAAGGCTTTCTCAGATTGGAGAGGTGAATATAGATATATAAGGACTCTATGCTGGATAAATTGTCCATTTTACCAGTATATTTTGATGTCAGATATGATTGTAAATGTTAGGATTTACTGCTTATGCTAAAGCAACAATTACACATGATTTGCACATTTACTATCATTTCTGTTTACAGTTACTCCTGTCATCAAATTTCTGGTTCAACACTGAAGGATGGAAGAGTTGAACTCCAACGATACATCATGGGGAAACGGATCCAATCACAGTGACGAGTCCCACTGTAAAATGGGTAATGTCACATTAGATCCTTTGGCTGGAAACATATTAAACTGGATGAATTGGATCACCATCGGCATTGGACTTCCTCTAATTTTTATAGTGATGATTGCAATTGTTTTTCAGGTGAGTACAGCATAATTTTAACCTATTAATTTATAATGAATGAGATATTTGACTATCAGTCTGCGACTTAATCAGTGGTTCTCTATTGTCTCAGGTTGAAGTCTGTCTTGTCCTTAGAAATTACTAAAATATGTGGAACAGGCAACATCCTACATGTAAAGAATATTTTCATGTCATCAATATTTTTTCTCTTGTTTTTCTCTCAGGTGAAAAAGGGTCTGGATGCTCCAGTTTATGTCATCAACCTCCTCGTTTCTGATCTCATTCAGCTCGGCATCAGAATCCCAATAGATTTTACTAGACTCAGTGAAGCTGATTTCACATACATGAAAATTGTATATTTTGGTATAATGGCCAGTGTTGGATTCATGGTGTGTATCTCCTGTGAAAGGTGTGTTTCCATGTTTACTCCTCTACTGTCTCATATAATCACATCAGTCTGTTCTTAATAAGACTAAACATCTCCATCTGTTATTGCAGGTATCTGGTTGTTGCCAAGCCGCTGTGGTACAGATTCAGGAGAAACATCAAGACATATGTGGTGGTCTGCATTGTGGTCTGGGTACTTCCTTTTCTTCATCCAGTACTTGGTTATGGGATTAAGGAGTATGAGATGGCTAGCATCTTCTTCATAGTTTTTCTCCTCCTTCCCGTTCCCCTGTTCATCTTCTTCCTGGTTGGGACTATCAAAGCTCTCTCTGGAGCTCTCAGTGTCCCAGCAGATGAAAAACGACGAATCGCAGCCATTCAGGTTGTGTTGCTGATTAATTACACTCTGCTTTATCTGCCTGTCATCTTTTTGCTGCTGTATGACATTGAAGCATTGAAATGGAATTTGTCCTGTATTCCCTATGCTGTGGGTTATGCTGGTGGTTGTCTTAGTCCTTTTGCTGACACAATTTTGTATGTATTAATTCGGAAAAGCCTCCTGGATAAGTGTCTGGCTTCACTGTGCTGGAAAATATCTGACAATTAGGAGACGAGCAGCACAGATCATGAAAACAGGATGGCTACAAATATGGAGACCGTTTTTGTTCTGCTGCCTGTTTTGATGCGGAGTGTCCACTACAACCTGCTGCTTCTGGGGATTATCAACAACAGAGAACGGTTTTGAATAATTGGTTTCTCAAAAATGTTTCATTAAAAATCTGTTGACTAAATATCTACTAAAAGATGTTAGGGTTAGGTGAGGGAACTGAGACGTCCAGGGAGTCATTGATGCACGCTCCACCACCCCCTCCAAGTTCCAACTCACCACCACACTGACATTCCCCAGACTGCTCTGTCAACTTGACTTCAAATAAACATTGGGGAACACGTCACACAATTGGGTTTAAAGTAAACACACTAGAATTAGGCTTTACACAATAGGTTGAAATAAACATGAATTTTCTTTTCTTATTTCCTTTATTGGTTTTATTGGTATTGGTTCTATTAGGGTTAGGTTACAATGTGAAACAGTCTAGTTAGCTGTTTCACATTGTAAATATCAGCAATTTGTAATTAGTGCTGTCCATATAGGGTAATTGACATCTGACAATATTACAGTATGTATTAATAAGAATGTGTAATTTGAAAGGTTTTCACAATAAATCCCTGTATTTTATATATTTTGCTACTGTAAAAATTATGTGACATTTATATTTCTTGAGTTATGGAAATTCAATTTATTTTCTACAGTAATAAAATGCTTTGGATGTTACAGTCTAACTCAATGCAACACGATCATTTCTGATAAACGTCTGGCTCAATGGTGCTTCAGAAAGTCAAAATATTTTTCATAAAGCAGATTCCAGCCTCTTTCTGTGGTCCATAAAGATCAAAATGTCCTGATTAGAATGTTGATGTAATGTGTTAACTGCATTTGTTTTATCCATCCATTCAGTGCTTGTCTGTGTAGAGTGCAGGGTGACTTGATCACTGGGTGAGAAGCAACGTAAAACCTGGCCAGGTCGTTGCATTCATTCACACTTGTACTTAAAAATAAGGAAATGATGACGAATAGCTGAAACTAAAAATCTGACTCCAAACACTAAAGGATTACAGGAAGCTTTGAAAGTCTGAATACCTCATGGGAAAAACCAGAGATAAGGGAATTTCCCATCACATTTGCTTCCCTGCCAGCGATAAACAGACAGAAATGATGCAGAGGATTTGATCCTCCATTCCTTTCTAACATGGCAACAATTGTTCAAACGGACACAGATACACATGCATGTCCATTCTGTTCCAATATTTGGTTATTTGTCTTCCACTAGTTTTTATCCTAACCGTTCTGTTATTTATCCTAACCGTTCCGATATTTAACCGCTCTTCTGGTCAGCCTAATCCTAGTTTATTAATTCTGACCCCAGTTTTTATTTGTGTGTTTGGGATTACTGGCCTGCTCTTAAAGTTATATTTCCAATTGTTACAAATTTAATTTAGTTGGTGATGTGAGCAGAAACAGACATTTAACATTTTTAGACCAGAAGGTCACAAGCCACAGAATATTCTGTCTCTCATATATATATGTATACATCCATTTTCTGCCTGGTCACAAAACATTCACTGAATGAGCCGCAAATGCGAAAAATGCGCACGAAATTATGGCGAAAATGATCGATCATAGTTCTAGGTTTATATTGAAGTAAATAAAAACAAAACCAATATAAAACACTACTTTTATAAAGTTTTAAGTCCGTACTGTCCAACAGAATTGAAGTGAACACTCTGCATGCTCAGTGTTGTTACTTAAGCCTTTTAAATACGACACGTGCTTGTACGCTCCACAGCGGGCAGCGACTGAATCGGGTTAAACCTAAAGCAAATGAGGAGTTTGTCAAGCGCGGTTTCTCTTTTCGACATGATCATAATGTACGTATTTATTCTCCCATCATGTTTTCTGCCAAACAATGCATTTGCACCTTTCCGAGGCAGGCTGGAAAACAGACACAATTTACAGAAAATAACTCGACATACGGAGCATCTCAATGCTTCTTTGAAGACTGAACATTGCCCCGGGGCTGAAATTGAAATGCTTCAGCTGTTTCCAATACGACAGCTCTGTTTTATTGGGAGCAGGAGTCGAGATGTAAAGATAGCACATGTTGAAGCATATAGATCGCGTGTTCTCGTGGGACATGCTGCTTGTTTAGAGAATCTCTGATCAAAGACACCCCTCCTGAGAATGGCTTTATTAGATTTCACACCTTCCCCCTAGGAGTCAGGGGGGGAGAATAACACAAAGCATACTTTTCTTCATCAAGAAATAGTCATTTTTCTTCCAGATCAATCCATTTTTTTGTGTGTTAAGTTCATTACAATTGGAACTCGGAAAGAGATTCAAGCCATGTAAATTCATCTAATTTGTTTTGACCCTCACCAAAAAAAAAAAAAAAAAAAAAAAAAACTCTAAGCCTTTGCCTTCTAAGCCTTTGCCTTCCTGGTGATAAACTGCCTCTTCATCAGCGTAACAACGGAGGCGGAAAAGCAATGCCACCTTTTAATAGACTGGGATTAAGTTTGGATTGAGAAGACTTTTTGGTTGAATGAGATCCGGGCACGCTGCCAGATGAATAGAAAATGGTGTTCTCTTCCCCTCCACTGGTCATGGCACTCCCTCGTCATTAGAAGGCAAGTGCAACGTGAGCCATTTCAGACTTGATTTTATTAATGCCAGTATCTTTGTGTTTTTTGGTGTTGCTGTTACCTCCCAGCCTCCCCGAGCGGCGGGCTTTTTGATTCAGCCCCTCCTTTCCCCGTTTAGGATAAAAAACATTGCAGAGTCCTTTGATTTTCAGCTCAAGGAGTATCAGGTGTCTCTGGCAAGAGTGTTTGAGGATGATCTTTTAAAATGGAAGACCTATGTTAGCTTAAATTTAATGGGACTTGAGTAGGAAGTGTCGTTGCCTTTGTCTTATTGTTACTGAGACAAATCCTTTAGTTTTTATAACTTTTTTTCTTAATAAAACATCATCGACCATTTGAATACATTCATTGTGTAGGGGAAACAAATATTGGTACCTCTGCTGTCAATATCTTTACCATTAGTAATATCACTTAAATAAAGTTTTACAAGGCTGAGGCATACAAACAGGGGGAACCTGATCTATAACTCTTCCTACCGTCTCTGTAGATCATCCACAGTCATAGGTCATCTTTCAGTCTCTCCTCTCTTCAATTTACTTCACAGGTTTTCTATTCCATTTAGTTTTGGGGACTGGAATGACTTGGAGGTTTGATTTTGTATCTGGTCACCAATTTCGTTGTTGATTTGCTCTTGTTTTTTGGATCACTGACAAGTTGAACAACTTAGTTGTGATCCATTTTTATTTCTTAATTTCTCATTTTGTAGAGGTCGACATATTTTTATTTGAAATATCTTGGTTTTGCAGAGCTTATGATGTCAGATGCCTTCTAGTAACGTTCCTGGGGCTGTTGGAGGAGAAATACACCCACAACAACACAGATTCACTGCACTTGACAAAGGACGTGAGCTGCTTTTCCATGTATTCTTTTTTTTTTTTTTTTTTGCAGGTTGTTGGTATAAAAAGAAGATCTTAGATTCACTTGAGAAGATCAGCATTCTGTGTTCCAGTTAAATTCCCATTTAGCTTAGGTAACCCTAGCATCACACTCAAATAAGTGGGTGTAATGTAGATAGCGTTTAATGGTTGTTATGGAAACCCTAAGATACCACTCTTTGCTGCACTTGTCAAGCAGTGAGGTTTGGGGTTTTATTTAACCTCCCTTACCATCCTGCTTATTGTTTCTCATGGCAAGATAAATACCAGTCCTTGTCCAGCAAAGTGACCGATAGCTGGGCACGGGGTGATTACCAGTGTCAAGGTACGGCAAGGTTTTGAAAGGTTGTCCCTTCAGTTGACAGATGAAGGGATGGGAGTTGCTTTCCTGCTTTAAGTAGTATAAATCAGGGGAGAGCAGAGCTTATACACTCCCATCTAGGGAAGAAACAATAATAGAGAGGAAAAAAATAGTAAATCTGCAAATATTTCAGAATTTTTCATTTCAATAAAAATTATTTCCAAAATCAACAATATGTCTTTTAAAACAATAAAGTCTGGCTGTGTCTACATTTGCCTTACTTCAAGGATACTGAAGTAAGGCAAATGTAGAAGGCAAGGGAACTCATAAAATCTGACTTGTGGAGACGTCAGATTGCCATTGCTACCGCCTTGGAAAAACAAGGCGGTAGCAATGGCTTGAATTGTTGAATACCTGGAATAAGGTTAAAATATGAGAAGAAAGAGAAAAAAATCATATTCTTGATGAGGGAGGAAAACAAGAATTGCAGTTAGAAAAAAAAAATAAAAAAAAATAAAGTATATATATAAGTTGTTTTTTTCATTAATTTTAAAATATGCAAACCAAATGCCATACTTTTAATACTGCATAGAAGAATGTAGAAATAGATATTCACTTTTCTGGTACATTTACCATTTTTTATAACAACTTAAATTAGTCATTTAAGTTAGCTGTTAGCTAAATACGCCATAGGGTTTAATAAAAAAGCTAATAAATAAAATTATCAGTATGTGTGGCGCATGTATTTAGATCTGGATGAATTTGCTTTGTTGTAACATCATTCTTAGCAGACTTTAAAAATTTGTACTTTCATTAGTAAAAATCTTTTATGTTGTGAAACAAAAAGATACAACAAGAAGTTTATCTTTGTCATTCAATTAAAGGGAAAATGATATTTTACCCAAGATGAATAAATTATTGATTTTTTAAAAAGAATAAATTCCAGGCTACTGTGGTAAGATGTGATTTTATTTTAAGGCTTTATACATATACTTACCAGGGATGATCAGTTGAGTGTAACTCCCCCATGTAATGGTGACCAACAGACAATCCCACAATGTCTCTTTTTCACATTTTCAAGTACTGCCATTGGCACCAGACGAACAAACAGGCAGAGCAGTTTCCTGCTATCCTCAAGTGAACCGTCTGGCCTGGGAGCCGCAGCTAAAGCCAGAGGTTAGAGCTCCATTTTCCTCCCTCCTCGCCACATCTCCATGACAACGGATATAGAAATCACGCTGTCTCCTGGGAAGAAAGCCTGGGTTGACACCACACAGTGGCACTTTTGTGGCAACAACAGGAGAGCACAGTTCATTTAAGATGAGCATTCAGTCTGCCGAAGAACAAAGATCAGGCCGAGTGAAGAGCTGCGATGTGGCTGCAAACATTAAACCAAAAGAGGAGGGTGACAATTACTTTTATTCCTGAAACCACACATTACACAAGCCCACTAAAGCACTATGTCTTTTGAAGATATTTGGCTGGAAATTGTAAAATATCTTGCATTGTATCAAAATTGTAAAATATCTTGCATTGTATCACACCAAAAAAATAAAAAATAAAAATCTCCATTTTATTGTCTCTGGGGTTGAGCAAGACATGAGAGGCCTCTGCTGGCTGCTGAGGTCCTAACACATCTGTCGCATCAGTGGCACACAAACCCCATCCTACATGCGGGACGATGACATAAGAGGCAATTCAGGGGAAGCTGCCACTGTAAAACAAGCAGCTGAATGCGAGCGCAGCTGTTTGCGACATGGTATAGTCAGCAAGCTTATTAAAATTCAATGCACGTATTGTTTGATGGATTTAATCTGCGAACTGAAAAGTCTTCTTCCTTTCTGTGTTTAAAAGCATGTGCCTAAATCCGTTCAATAAAACAGTCAAAGGCTCCATGCTGCTCACTGAACAATAAAAATCAATACCATTAAACACTTCTTTAAGAAACCTTAAGTGTTTCCCCAGAGGCCTTGTCGGTTTCGATGCATCATATCTTTTTACAGGCCTGTCAATAATAAATTCGGAGGATCTTAAATTCTTCATTACACCTCTGAAGTAGACTTCTCAGCGTTGTATTCCTTCCCCCTCCCTCCTCATTGTTTTTGAAGATCCAGGTAACTGATAGATCAATAGGTGACACTCAGAGAGAAGCGCAAGCGCACCTCTCATGCGGCACTAACCTGTTTTTTCCTGCAGCTCCCAGCTCAGCTGAGGGCTTCCCGTCCAATCAGAGGAATCCGACAGAAGCAGCCCGAGCCCGATCAGTCGCGTCCTAAACACATTCCAATTCCTTCACAGGCCTATAAGCAATTTTTACAGTAGTTAAGCAGAGGTGGAACTGCTCCACATAATCTCGCTCGGGCCGTCTCCACTTGTCGGCCCAGTGACACATCGAGTTAAATCCGAGCCTGAACTCATGCACACGGTGGAGGAAGCTTTTCTCCAAGCGATAAACAGGTAAACCCAGACGTACTCCTCTAACGAACTAAAAAGCATCTAAAAGGAAAGTGAAACTTCCTGACGAGATGTCCTTAAGTGTGAATTGGAGGTAAAATAGCATCTAGTTAGTGTTTGTGTTCGCTGAGAAGTCGGAGGGTGTCAACAGGTCAGTTAGGTATTAACCAGATTTGACGGCACACCCCTTTTGGTCCTTTTTGACTAACTTAACCATTGGTCTCCATTCCTAACTTGACACTAACTCGCCTCCGTGGAGCAGTTTAATTGTTTAACCTCAAGCCGACCATGACGAAGCAGCCTTTTGAAAGTGGCCAACATGCTTGCTTCCACTACAAATAACAATGTTGTAGAGAAAATTGTGAAGAGAGTAATACAAAAACACAAACAGATGTTTTGTATGAGGTGGTATAAAGAGATCTTTAAAAAAAAAAAAAAAAAGTTAAGAGGTTAAACATTTTGTCTCGTTCTTGGGAGCAGAAGGAGGGTCGTACCCAAGGCAGCATTTGTGGACTTGCTGCCACTGTTCAAATCTAAATATGTTGACGTTTCAGGCTTAAACAGCATTTCAAAGTTAACTATCCAATATTATGTCTTCTCTGTAGTTTTTGCTCCTTGCGAACTGAGATTGGTTTTCTGATATACTGATGTTTTCAGTTTAATCAAGCCTGTTTAGCTGCTGGCAGCACTGGGCTTCTTATTTTACCAGGACACATAGAAATTATGAAGATAGGTGTTATTTTTGACCAGCACTCTCTCAAAAAAAAAAGTATTGTGTTGTATTTGTTTCCTAAAGCTAACTTTAGTTAATATTATGAATGACTTTTGCCAGTCTCTTCTTAGACATACCACATCATTTCCACCTATAACCCCCATTTCACTCTATTGTGCTGGAGCTTCGTCAAAGCAACAATACCTCAAGGATTGTTAATGTTTTAGATTGTGAACTACAACTACTCTCGTTGGAAAAAAAATAAAATAAAATAAAACTACACCGGTTGAAAAATTCTTTTCACCACACTAAGGTCATTTTTCCCTTCATTCTTTCTCCCTCCTGCTTTCCCGTCACTTTCACCATCTAACCCCTGCTCCCCCCCCAAAAAAAATGCTTTTCTCTATTAATCAGAGCTCAGAGCTCAAACTGGTCTTCAACTTCCTCCCCAATCCGTGCTAAGCCTGTCATTTCTGGCTATTATTTACTTTAATGGGCTTTGGCTGATCCCTGGCGAAGCCTTGGATCTGGGAATAATGCAACTGAGGGTAGCGGGCCCAGACGCAAGCGAGAGGCTGCCTGTAGATTAGCTATGGCAGATGGGCTTTACAGGGGCTTCCTGTGAGCAGGAGTGCTGATTGAGAGGGCATAATGAGAGAGGTGGTGTCCTCACAATGGACCCAGCCACCTCACTGCACCTCTCGCGTCCAAACAACCCCCCATTCTCCAAGTCCCCTCCGTAAAACCCCACCTCCCGCCTCACCCCCCACCTTCCCTCCTCCCCGCTCTCTGTCCCTCTCTCTCCCTCTCTCTCTTGCTCAAATCGGAAAGCAGAAACAAGCACAAAGGCAACTGTAAATAACCATGAATGTTAATCCAGCATTAATTGGTTCCCTCTCAAAATGGGTGTGCATTTTCACCGGCTGGGCTCCTCCGTGGGTCATTAAAGGCATAAACCCCTCCTCATTGTTTGCTTAACGAGTTTGTTCTATATTTCAAGAGACGTGCTGATGAAATTGACTGCAGCCACAGTGTCTCGATGACCTCACTTGATAATGTTTTGTGCAAAATCTTAGCTATGACCTGTGCATTTCTTACTATTCCCAGGACACCTATTTTTTGACTTTATAAGACATTAGCTGCACTTTAAAATCCAATTGGAACCATATCAGCTTGTTGTGCAGCAGCATTCCAGTTTTTTTTGTTTTTTTTTTCAATTGTGCCTGTAGAGTTGACACCGGACCTTTGGGCCACACTGGGGCAAACACTCTGCAAATGAAGTGTGGAAAAGCCCCCTTTCGGCAGACCCGGGGTCAAGTTTGTGTACAAGAGTTAAAATTTTGTTGCATCCAACTCTCTCTGTCTCCCGCTCAGGAAGTTTCCACACAAGGGCCGCTATACAATCCGCAGACTCCAATTATCCCTTTCCTCTGAGCGCCTTAAGCAAGTTTTTCAAAACTCCTTTCACTCCGCTCTTGTCAAGCAATGAAAGAAAAACTAACCACCATGTCAAGAGAACTCAGCTGCCTAGCAACAGGGCCACAGTTTAACTGTGATTTGCTTCGGGTTTTGAGTAATGGGAATCGACAGTGTTAAGCCAGTCACAAGTGCTGTTTGTCACCTCTGAAACGCAAACAAAACTGCATTGTTTTTTTCCCCAAAAGTATTGAGCATGATTGATGTTCCGGGAGCCACAATGGTATCGTTCATTTCTCGCACTTGTGTTTTTTGCCAGGACTGATGTCATATCTTTTCACGCCGAGTTAAAGGTTCTGAAGGGGAGTGAAGTAGGGGGGCATGAAAACGCACGGCTTTTCATCTCGCAGCAGACGGCAGCGCGAGCGCATGCATTCCTATAATCGGGCGAACTTTAATGATTCTATTCAGGCCTCTGTTCCATCTCACCCAGAAATAATTTAATAAGAAACTTTGCCCTTTAGAAGTCTCTGTGTCCTGTCACAATAGTCGCAGGAGGCACAAAAGAACAGCCTGGCCCCAACAAAGGGAGTGTTGAATGTGGAAAGCCTTTGATACTTTTCATTTGTTTGTTTGGTGACTTTTATATTTGACAGACCGTATTGTCGAAAATGATAGAAAAAAACTAAAAACTTTAGGCATCTGGAATTTGTTTATTTTTTTTTCCTTCTTGTTTTAAAATTTAAAAAAAAAAAGTTTTACATGATCAGAAATAGATGGTACAAAACTTTATATACAATAAATATAACATCATCTAATTGCTTACATATTTTGTATTGTTGCTAAAATAAGGACATTTATCAATAGAGTTTTATATAAAACGCATTTATTATTATTGTATGGCAAATAGTAAACAAAACTATGGAAAAGAAAATACTCAAAGTACCTGTAGTTTTCAGGTGCTTATTCACAAAAGGATGCTACTTTGTTTTTCTTCTACTTTTGTGAAACTTTTAAGTATAAAAAGTGGAAATGTGCTGGTTAATAAGTCTGATCATCAGAAGGGACTGAACCTGCTGACAGCTGCTTGACAGGCACGCAGTTCAAACCTTGCCTGTTACAGCTGACCAATAGGTGGCGCTGCTTTAGCTTACACACATTGACTGTTTTGTTGGTCTTTGATATATCATTCATCATTGTAGTGGAAAAGCATGTTGATAAATTTTGTCTTAATGTAGAAATTGAGCTGGATTTAAAATTTTGCAACATCAAAAACCGAGACTGTGACCGAGATTGTTACTTTTGTTTTGTTGTTGTTGGTTTTTTTTGTTGAAACTGTTCCATAAGATCATCTTCAAATAATGGATGTAATAACTGAATGCAGTTACTGTAGCTGTTACAGAGAAGGAAACCTATTTGACAAGGTATGAATCTCATATTTAGCCTATTTGTTTATTGCAAGGTTCTGCCTACTGTAACTCTGTAGATTTCTAGCCGAATTGGAGATTTATTTATTTATTTATTTTTTATATATTTTACATTGCAATTAAAAGTCCACTGAATGTTTTGATAAGACCTTACTTTTTGGTGTGAACTGAGAGCAATGAAGGCTTTAAAGATTTATCATAAAAATTTGCCTTTTTGGAAATTAACAGCACTCTTGTTTTACAAGGATTTTTGGTCATTTAGTTCCATAACTTTTGAAGACACCGAATTTTCTGCTGCGAGGAATGACGAGGAAGCCGTGCATCGCGAACAAGAATTAGTGTAGAAATAAACGGCAGCCCCATGCCTCTCCCTCTCCTGGATCCCATGAGCAGCTCGGATGGATATTGAGGCCGACAGGAAAGAATAGTCAACAATAACCTCAGTGACATCAAAGGCCCAGACAGTGGTGCTGAGGAAGCCCACAGAGGGGCCGAAAAACAAAAATAAAGAGTGCCGAAGCCCACATTTCTCCGCCGAGAACTCCCCCTTCAGTCGCGCTCCCGTTGTAGGTCTTCCTGCTGCCGTGAACTCATGTTGATGGTGCCATCGCCATGGAGAAAGCTCTATCTATGCTGCAAATGATTTTCTGCCACCCATAGGGTTAACACCAGCCCGGGTGATAACAAAGCATCTGATCATAACGCAAAAGAGAGTAAACTCTTGCGTTTTCCTAATTGTGAAAAACCCCACTGTTCATTTTGACTGTCTTGAATGCACTGCAATTGTAAAGCACATTTAAGTCTACAGAAACTAATCTCATAGGAATTTAAAAATGTATGTAGAATGATGGCAGAATGTAATTTTAACAACAGCTTTTTTTTTTTCTTTTTTTTTATTCAGCTCTCCTCACGATGCAAGTTTCCATACTTAACACTTTTGATCAACATGCAGAATTTCCTTAAAGGTCTCGGAGTAATCGAGGGTCTCATTTAACATAGCGTGAAAGTGGTTCCTGTCAAAGAGATGAAACGTCAACTCAAAAAAAATGAAATCAAACGCAGTGAGAGACATCTTTACCGCGCGTTCTTCTGCTGCTCATTTATAATCATCAACGCTCTGAAATAATCAAGAACTACATCACTACAACAAACAGTGTTTGCTGTTAAAAATCATAAACCGATGTCTCCCAGGTTCTGACATTGTCTGAAATGTCTTCCTGCATCCATAATAAATGGCTTTCAGCGCTCATGCCATCTGTCCTTAATGAGTCCATTTTCTCTCCGAGCCATTTCCATACTGTATTGTGCATTGCCTTACATGCATTTGCATAATTGTTCAAAGATTTTGCGCCAAAATAGATATCCATGCTGGGAGAGAGTGTGAGAGGATGATGCCGAGAGGAGAACAGAGAAGAGGCAGAGCGAAGATGTTTGTGGAAAATTGTGCGGGGAAAATCCATTTCTTTTTCCTTCTACTCTAAGCCCCACGGTAACCTAATCAGGAGTTGCTTTATCTGCTAATCCACATTTAAACTTTAACCTGTAGGGGGGCTCTTTGTGTTAGTTAATGTAAGCATAAAAGCAGAGGCTGGCCTGAATGACTAATCAGATCCATCACATGTTGTAAGACTAAACAGCTTTTCTAAAGAGGAATCAAAATTAGCGTGACTTCTATCTGAGAGGAATCAGGGCAAACTTAAAATCAAACAATAGACATATAACAAAAAAAAAGGGGAATAAATTGAGTCAAGTTCTTAATCAGCTCAGCTGTCTGAGGCCAGACAGAAGCAGGATCATTCTGGGAATGACGGCGATGAAAAAGGGACAAAAACGCGACGTGCAGATTGGAAATGAAATGGACTGACAGGCTTGTAACGGGAACAAATGCTGGAAATTTAATAAAAGGTTAATTTGAGGGGAAATCTTCAAAGACCCACAGGACTTGGAATGATAAATGACAGCCATGACAGATGACATATTAGGCTTTTAATATTTCAGTGTATAAAGACAATTAGAAGTTTGAGCTGAAAGGAGGAGCGTAAATGAAATCATCCAACAACAATGGTTAATTCATGGCGCCATTTCCAACGCATCAGCTGCCGGAGATGCCAGCTGAACGGGTGAACCAGGCACTTTAAACCGTGCATTTACGAAATAAAAAAAAAAAAAAAAACAGATGTATTTATGGAATAATTTGTTTAATGTCACGCCATCAACATAAATTATGAATATTTATAAAGGTGCAGAAACAGTTCTTTTTTTCTTTTTTTTTCTGTTTTTACTGCGACATAAGAACTACTGCTTGGATTTTCAAAGTCAATTACCTGTCACAACTGCTCCGTTTTAAATGGTGCGATTCACACAAGACACCACGAGGATTTGTGTCACTTTTTTTTTTTTTCCCCCTTTTGTTGTTGCTTCTTTTCAGGGCGTTAAACATCTGTTGACAGAGTTCACATTCACTCCTCCGGCACCAGCCCTGAAATTTGTTTTCCCTCAGTTGCACGAGTCAAAACACTAAAATACGACTTGGTGGCACAACAGTCACATATGGAGACCCAGATGTGGTGCGCAAAGTGTTTGTGCTCAAATGGCTCTTTTACTTAATCTGAATGAATTCATCAAATCATCCACGTGTTTTGGTTCAATCTGAAATTAAAATCTGTCATTTTTCATGGGGAAAGTCAACAACTGGATCGCGCCGCAATTCATGTGCGTAGCAAGAAATGTATAATTTCCAGAATAACCTACGAGTAGATCACAATATTTATGAAATTTGAGCACTGTTGAGAGGAGGTGTTTCAAGGATTCAAAAGAACACTTGACTGCCAAGAGAAACGAAGCGATTCGCAGTAGAAATTTAAGTAGGTATGTGTGAACTTGGGCTTCGGAATGATAAAGAGGGAAATGACATGTAGCCATTTTAAAGATCTATAGAGAAAGCCAGAAGAACTAATAACCGAGAAAGATGAGATGAAAGACCTAAAGGAGTAAGGGGCCACTCAAGACTTTTACCCATTACTACATTTGCCACAGAACTGTGGGGGAAAAAAAGTGAGTTGTTTTGGAATCAGCTCAATTTGGCATGCTTTATTAATCAAGAGTCAATTTTTTTTTGTACATAAAAACCGAGTTCATAAATACAAATAATGACTACTTTTAGTTAGAGGTAGAAAGTGTTAGTACCCTCCAATGACCAGGTTTTTTTTCCCCTTCTTTTAATGAAAGCTCTAAAGCATAGACAGTGGAGATTTAATACAGCAGAATTTTTACTTTTCCATTTATTTGGCGTTCCTTTAAAGCAAAAAAATAAAAAAAATGCTTCTTTGGCAGCATTGTTTTTAGTGTGAGGCCATGAAATGTTCTTTTTATTCCAGACAGATTCTTGTCCTTCCCTTTAAACTTCCTTTCCTCACCCCCTGCCTAAAAATAATATGTTTCCTACAGACCTAAAGGTAAGCCTCTGTGGACTTTTTACAGGTTTGATTTGAAAAAAAAAAAAAAAAAAATAAGTTAAGGCATATCGAGTGTGAGTCAAAGAAAAATTGCTATTTTCAGAAAATCAAAATATGCATAAACACTAATTCCTGCTCCTTCAAACAGACCCTGTCAACACACGACTGTCTGGATAGTCCCAACAGTCATGCTGGTAATTGGCTCACTGTATGAGACAGGTTAAAAAGCTGGGGACTGCACTCAAGGTGATAATCATTTTCATTTTAATAAAGTTTGCTGCTCCCATGGAATACATGTGTAAAGTCTATTTTTATGGATCACACACACTTGCTGAATGCTAAGTAAGACTGGGCCACTTCAAGACGGAGCTTCGTTCTCGCCTCCTCCCAAGATCCAAGCACATGAAAGAGCTCTGAGTCCTCTGCTCCACTTGCTCTGTTATTGTCTTGTTTCCGCCAAACTCCCCGAAGCTCTTCTGAAGGATCTGACTCCATCTAGTGGCTACGCGAGCGTTCTTCAGCGTCTGCACAGCTTCAAACTAAACTTGCAGCTGCTTGCACAATGTTGGAATCAAACTATTAAAACAAAAAGAAAAATGCATTCCAAATCAGACGGCATGCTATTGCATTTTTTTTTTCTGTCTTTCTGTCTTTCTTTTTTCTTTTAGTAACCGGATCTACTTTGGCCATGTTTCTGAAGGACCACTCTGCCAGAGGCTGAGGGGCAATAAAACAAATTTTGAAGCTGAATACTCCGAGCCTAATAATAAAAGAAACCATCTCAGGGGATATGTAATCTTTGCACATCCTCCAAAGCTCATTATTACCATAATTCCACAATAAAGTTGTCTCTGTCATATTAATATTGCCCACTCTTTTTTATATATTATTATTCCTTTGAATTCTAATGAAGTTGTCCGGTCCGTCTTCATTTAGCAGATTACCGCATGTAAAGAAACAATAAAGAAGGCCGAGGCTTTGCGACTGTAATCACACAATTTACAACCAATCTCTCGACTTGTATGACAGGCCAATTTCCACACTTATTAAGCCTTCTGACACACTTCAAATAATCGTATTAGCTTTTTTCGGGGAGGAAATTAGCCCAATTTCTGCCAGAGATTCATGAATCAATGTAACAGACCTTTGTAAGTAACTGGTGATATCTCTATTGGCACCCAGCAGCAGGCAGGGCCTGTAGCTGTAAGTCAAATCCTGCTCCCTGCTTGGGATTCTTCACGGCACACCTTAACTTTTTTTTTTTTCTAAAGAACCTGAACTTGGCTTTTAATTTCTTTAAAGGATGCAGTCCTAAATTACGTGAGTGATAATAGGAGACGTGAAATGCTTTACTGTCATGACGGTAAAAAGCAACCTGAAGGCCTTTTCTCTGGCCATGATGGAAGAAAGCCTCCTCATTTGTTGTCCAGTCGCCGCATTCAACACTGTTTTGCCTTAGTGCCGCTGGTAAACACGGCCAAAGTGGAGAACACAAAACTCAGGGTGCCATAACTCACCACCACGAAACGAGGCCTCTTACTGGGAGCGGCAGAGAGCAGAAACGTGAGGCACTCTGCTCATCGGCCCCCTCCGGTGAGGAATGCACACACAGCCACCAGTTCCTATAAGGAGTTATGCCACATCCTGGTACTTTTATCTTTAACCCCTGACCCCTGGCACATCTGGAAACATAGTCGGGAGTCAGACACGAGGAAGTTTTCTTTCTCTCCGAACTCTGAGCCCTTTTGGAAAGGGACGCTCTTCCAGCACCGCGGATATGGCTCTCTTTGTCAAAGCAGAGATATTTAATGGCCGCACCAGCTATGAACTCTTGGAAACCAGTCGTGTAAGGGAGAGCAGGTCACCGAGATGGTGAGAAAACACAATTGTTCTTCTTGGCCGGGTTCGTTTCGAGACTTGGAGGCAGATATAAACGTCTCAGCTGTTGCTGGACGTCTTTGAAGTCCTACGACGCTTATGTGAACAACGGGCCGAAGCCAGTTAAAACATGCCCATGCTGGATAGTCTGAAACCACACACAGAGAGATGTTTTTTTTTTTTTTTCTTTATGGGATCAATTGTTTCCAATCATCTCTTCATTAGGTCTTTTTCTTCTGTTTTTGCTCAGTGGTAAAAGCTGGAACACGCTTTTCCTTTTGAGCGTCGATGGCTTCGTGTAGATCAACCCTCTTTGTGCGCCGACAAAAACGACACATCTGGTATTGTTGTGGAATATAGTCAGCTGGTGGTGACCGAACTGGCTGAGTACATTTGACCGCATGAGTCAGTATGAAACTTTGCCAAGAATACAAATATATCCAGAGCTTACTTAAAAAAAGAAAAACTGGAAACTGTTAGCTAATACGCTGGTTATAATTTGTGGTTTTCCTCCGTCACAATAATGACGGAGGAATTTTCAGTCATAGTGAGATAGTGGGAGTACAATTGTCCCTCGTTATTTGACTGAGGAATTAACCCACATCGACACAAACATTCGCATGCCTAAAAACTGTATGTATACACTGACAATGTCTTATCCTGTCCTTAGTAGTAAACAAACCTTTGTTGTGCACTTACTAAAATCCAACATTAAAATCTCTTAATACAAACATGTTGAATTGTTTTTGCTTGTGTACAGTGGCCCGTGAATCTATACACACCCCTGTGAAAATGACAGATTTTTGTGGTGTAATAAAAACTGGGCCAAATTAAATCCTTTCTAAAATATCTTTTATCCTCCTATAAACTAGTGAACATTCTGTACTGAGCTGAAAAACATTCTGTTTAGGGAA
>NW_006800010.1:301760-433525 GCF_000485575.1 Poecilia formosa | reverse complement strand
TATATATATATATTTAGCTGTGAGAGTGCTCCACTTTTAAACTAAGACTTTTCCACTGCTTTGCTCAGTGGAACTAAGACACTCCAGAATTCACTGTGGTGTTCTTTTGCTTTTGTGTTTAATGAACTTCTCAACTACTCCTATTCTTTAGGCTGGACATATAGAGGATTGTTTCTTGTTTTTTTTGTTTTTTTTTATGTGGAATCACACAAGTATGTTAGTGCAGATTTGGGATTAAAGTTAGATTTTTATCACTGCCAGTACTTTGTAGAGACTCCTGCAGCTGTGTGAGCGTTTCCTTGCCTTCATGGCCTCCCTGACTGGTTTCTTTCTAATCTTTATGCCTTTCCCAGAAACTTTCATTTTCACCATTGTCCCATATTGTCTTTTATTATTAATGACCGTCTTCCTTGTTGAAAGGCAAATAAATAATGCTGTGGAACTTCTCGTACCCACTTCCTTTTTAAAACCGTTTTTCAATTAGATCCTCGCGATCACATCATTTCTCCGAAACCTTTGGTTTTGATCAAAAGATACAACGCAGAATGTTCTGGAGAACAGTATTCTGAAGGTTACATGAAAGCAAAACTTTTGCAGTGAATCGCTTTGGTCTCATTTTGTTTTATTACTAAAGCCTGCCATTTTAAGAAGGTCCGTAGATTTTTAAGAGCCATTGTATATGCAGGTCCTTGATGTTTAGCATCTCTTATAAGCAGACAGAGGGTTGTGTTTTAGTGGAAACAACTTTTGAAAAGACGATGGTGGGCTAAGTTTATTAGAGATGTGCTGCTGCTTCAGATTCTGGGCTTCAGTTTTGATGTAAGGACACACAGTTCCCATTTTATCCAGATGTTTTTACTACAGCTGTTGTTTTATTCTGCATGGTGCCGTTTATTGGAATGGAGAATTGTAGCATTGGTGTTGTCCTCCTCCAACGTTGAGTCTCATAAAAAAATAAATAAATAAATTGTTGAGGTTTCTGGCCTTTTTTTTTATTATTTGGAACTGTCTAAACGTTCAAAACTTTGAAAAACAGCCGTCTAAGAATTTTATTAAACTTTCCCTGTTCTTGTAAAATAAATAAATGTATTTAATGAGATATGAAAACTATATAAACGTCTCCTGGCTCCATGCACAGTTGCAGCTTGTCACCCTAAACCATTCACTTTAGCTCAAAACAGAACCATATTTTCTTTTTTTTACTGACTTTTACATCCTAGCTGTGTTTAAAATGTATAATGTAGAATCCCAATAATCCCAAATGATATAAAATATATGTTAAGTGTGGCATGTTGGCCAACTATGTTATAATCTAAAAAGAGAGGAGGCAACGGTTGACTAAAATTCACAGAAATTTATTTTGCTGTAAAAGTGGAGAGGCTTCAAGAAAAACCCACAGAGGCTTCAGCAGCAATAAAAAAAAAAAAAAAAAAAAAAAAAAAAAAAGGGGGAAGGGGGCAATTTTTAAACATCTGTGGTCCTTGCTGAGTGAAACTGCACAGCGAAGACCATTTCACACATCTTATATCCCAGTGGTGTCCTGGTTTACAGCATTAGGGTTCAAGTTTTCCCTCTGTGTTCTACCTCGTTAACTCTTGCTCCACGATAGTATGGAAAGACATTTTCACTGCGTTTCAGTATCTCAATCCTTCTCGTTTCCTTGTTTCCTTCTTCACCTTGGTTTCACAGAGCGAAACTTACCAAATCGAAGTGGTTGCAGGCATCCATTTCCCCTAACAGGAGTACTTGCTAATCAAACAGAAACAAATGACACGTTATCGGAGTTATTATGGGAAGCAATTATGAGGCCTTTGATTGTTGACTAGCATATGAAAAACAAATCATGTTCTGTAGTGAGACGTCTCTTGTTCTGCAGATAAACACAGAACAAGGCAAGGAAACGTGGAGAGGGGAAGAAGAAGAAAAAATAAAGTGTTATATCAATGAGGGAAGATCTGCCATAATCAGAGTCTAGTTCAAGAGGGCCAGACAAGAAATCTAGTAGAGTCTGGGTGGCAACAGATTAGAAGAGGTCACGTCATGCTAATGAGAGTCATTACCATCACATGATAGCCAAATAAACTAATTGCCAGATTATTTACGAGACAGTGTGTTCTAAATCAAAAGGTTAATTACATCTGAGACGAAGTCCTTCGCTGAAAACTGACCTTTTGGACTGTTCTTTTTTTATTTATTTATTTTTTTTACCCGTTTCTGTCTTTCTACTGCTGTTTTGCACAAAAGACAAAAAAGCAACATCTAGATAGAGTTGGCTGCTTGTTTATTGATAAGCTTCAGGCACAGACCCTTGCCTGTTTCTTTTGTTGTTTTTTGTTTTTTCCCATAAAGTACCAGGCTGCATAATTACCAAACATCATCAGACAAGACGTGGTGCCACCGAGGACATTATGTTTCCTGAAGTTTCTGCGCCCCGAAGCCTTCCCGCAGCCGCTAAAGAATGTTTGCTCTTCTTGAAATTAGATGGGTTTAATTGCTGTGGAACAGCAGCGAAAAAAAAAAAAAAAAAAAGAGCCCCCCCCCCTTAATATGCACACACAAGCACTCTCATACATAAAAAGTCTAAAATCAGGCCGACTAATTATGCTAATAGCCAATTGTTCAGCCGTGGTGATGTGTTTACTGAGTGAGTTGATGTGTTTCCTTTTGCTTCGTCATAAGGCGGCCTGTCTACGGGTCCTCTGTGAGATCGCTGCACCTGAAGGCAAGAGGACTGCGCCCTCATCCATCCTGCCTAACCCATTACCCTTGGACAGGGAAGAAGATAAATATTGTTGCAGATGCCTAACTCTCCACAAATGAGATTTTTCAAGCCAGATTTATCAAGCCTTGGCGGGGTGTTTAAGGCTCCAAAACTTGGCCCTCGGCATGATAAAATGGCAGCACATGTTTCTGAATCACCCACCACCGTGTTATTGCCAAAGGGTTATGATGATACCGTCAAGTTTTCTTTTTTTTTTTTTTTTTTTCGTTGTTGTGCTCTTCTGCATCTTAGCCACCATTGCTTTTATGATATATTTTCTGGGAACCTGTGATTTTGAAAAGCTGGTGATCAGTCAGTTTAAGGAAAGTGCAACTTTGTCTTTGTTTACATGTTTCTGTATTTCAGCTTAATGCCAAATAGTTTTTCCAAGAGAACAAAAATAGTTTCTATCTTACTGTAATTTAAAAAAAAAAAAGTTAGGTTGAAACTAGATAGCTACACACACTTTATAAAAAATATGTACAACTTTTTTTTTATTATTCTTACTAACATTTATAAAGCTTTTCCGGTTTTAGATCAGTTTTAGTACCACGATTGTTTTGTATTAATTCCAAAATTAATCAGAAATAGTTTCTTTTTAGAGGTTTTTCTCAAACTTTCTTTAAATTCAAAACTTAACATTTTGAACTGAGAACAGATCTTTTTGATGGTCACACCAAAACATTGACTTTGTTCTCCTTCGGCCACTTTTCCACCACTTTAGCTCTATGCTCAGCGTCATTGTCCATTTGGAAGAACCCAAGCCCAATCTTTAATTTCCTCACAGATGTTGATAGATTAATATCTGGGGAGACACGATCCATCATTTACCTGAAACGTAGGCTAGTTAGACTTTACCTCGGAGTTTAATCTTGCACTGTTTTGCCCAAAAGTGCATTCTCAGGTATGATTCCATAAAACTCCATCAGTATGAGTTAACGTATCAACACCATAGGAAGCCATGACATTGTTATTTGTGTTGTGTGAATTTATTTAGCTACAGTAAATTTAAAGGTTCTGGTCAAGCTGAACTGTATAAATCACTTCAAATGTTTGCAGCTGCATAATGAAAATGACGTCATTTTGATCTCAGCCTCATATGCTCCACCCCTTCTTGTCACAGAGTTCATAGAATTTTTTTTTCTTTTTTTTCTTTTCTATTTTCTGGTATCACGTTTCAATTATATTTAGGTAACAGTCTATAAAATGTTTAAAATATATGCTTTGAAGCTGTAAAATGCACTCTTATTGTTACACAGAGGCATGTTCCCCTCCAGGCTCCAAATCCAGCACAATCACCAATAGAAGTCAATGTTTTTAAAATGTACAGAGTACGGCGCTTGCAACCAAACTGACAGAAAAGGCAGTGGAAGGAAAAATAATTAGTAATTTCAGAAAAAAGCAACAAATATAAACTTGCTGTTTTGCCTTGGAGTCATAAATCCCTTCAGCAGATCAAGTGCATTCACATTCAGTCACCTTCAGACTAACTATAGTCCACCTGTGGTTGGTTTAATCTCTGTCTCTTCTGCGAAGATGTCAACGCTTTTGTTAGAGAACATCAGTAAACAAGCAGCAGCTGGAAGCATAGAACCTGAATGCTGAATGGAGCACAGACATTAGAGATAAACATTTAAACACCCAAAGTAAGACTTTAAGAGTTGGGTTATAAAACAGCATTGTAAGATCTATTAGAAAGTCAAGTGAGCCAGAGCCCAAAGTGAAGAATCAACTATTAGTCTTGCACTGAACAATTCTGGAGTCTTGGGAAGAACGGCAAATAAGAAAGTTTGCAGTTTTCCACAAGCCTTGTAGGGGACACAGCAAATGAGAAGGTGTTTTGCCACACGTAGTGCTTGGCCTCAGTGAAACGTGCCATGTTGCAGAACTCTAACACCGCATATCATGCTGAACACACCATGCCCACTGTGAAACATTGTGGGTCATGCTGTGGGGATGCTTTTTCACCAGCAGGAACAGGAAAGCTGGTCAGATGTGGTGGAAAGACGAATCAAGGTACATACAAATCAATCCTAGAAGAAAACTTCTTAGAGGCAGCAGGGCTTTGAGGGCAGAGGGTCCACCTCCAGCTGGACACTGACCCTAAACACAAAGTCAGAAGTGTAATGAAACCATGTTGATACATTACAATGGACTGGTCAGAGTCTAGACATGCTCGAGGAGAGGTACCCTCAAAAAACGATCCTGTGTATTTAGACAACAGTGCAAGGCATTAAATCATGAAGACTGAATACAAATGCACAACACACTTGTCAGATTTTTATTTCTGCAAATTATACAATGATGCCCATTTTCCCTTCTACTTCACAGTTTGTTTTTTTTACTTTGTATTTTGCTGATCAAGTAAAAAACCTTGAAATGTGTGGTTGTAATGTGATGCCACGTGGGGAAAGGCAAGTGAGATGTATGCTTTTGAAAGTACCAGTTTATGAAACAAAAACAGTAATTACAGAAAAATCTAATACATATTTTTGTTCTATGAACCTTCTCTCTGGTTTGACATTTCAGGATATATATATATATATATATATATATATATATATATATATATATATATATATATATATATATATATATATATATTCAGTTTAACAAGCTAGCAGTGAAGTTATAGTGATGAATGAAATCAAAAGATTAAACGGTTGTAAACCATCATAATTGTTAAATGAGAAGTTTACTCCATAACTGATTTGGTGCTACATGATCCATCACATTTCCACTCTTTGCATGTAATATGGCCTTTTTCAGAAGGCCATATTACCTATGATAACACTTGGAATATCTTTTGCAGTCTGCACTCGAGTGGTGGGGAACACCCTGAAGACGTTACCATCAATCACCCATCAAAGGGCAGATGAAGTATTTGAGAATCCTTGCTTAGCTCATCTTGCACATTGTAGAAAACCAAAACTCCTATATGTGCTGTGATAACTTAGATTTATACATAAGTTTAGTTTAATGAAGTTTAATAAAAACCACTCAATGGAGTTAATCAAATCAGAAACAAATGTCAGATTAACTTAATTCTGGAGAGGAAAGTGATTTTATTATTTTTTTTTTAACTGAAATATATTTTTAGAAAGACTTTCCTCTTTTATTTTTATAACTGATGCTTGATTCTACTCTGTGTGCCTTTCTTTACCACGAAAATCCCCGTTACATATGCGGTTTATTTTATTTGTGGAAATTATTAGGGGGAAACAAAAACCTTATAAAATACATAAACTGACTACCTTTTTCCTAATGTTGAGAGCCCTTTTTCGCAAGTTGAATTTTAATAAGAGTTGTGGGAGTCGTTAAAGCATTTGCACCACAGTAGCAATGCTGAACAGTAACATAACTATGAAAAATCATTCGAAGGCGGAGGCCAAACTATAAACGCTGAAACTCGAACCAGTGGGGAAACACTTCTCTCTCAACTTGAAATGTACACCTCTGCGTGTTGTGGTGGTCTCTAGTGGTTGTTTGTAAAATGAACATAAAATTGGGACGGAACAATTTAACTGCAATATCACTTAGAGAAAAACAACAGGCAGGGGATCAGTTTTTTTTTTTTTTTTTTTTTTGTTTTTTTTTTTTTTTTTTTACCTGAAATAAGTGTAAGCATAAAGAAATTATGCAAAAAAAAATCACAAAATTTGAATCTCTGGAGACGAGGCAAGATGGACGATAAAACAAAGGTGCTTTCATAAAGGTGACCCCAGATGACGAGCTTCCTGATGCATATCAACACTCTCCTCTCGCGCCCGAGCCAACGGGGAGCCTGGAGCGTCTGCAAATGAACGATCTGTCAGGAGGCTGTTTATATCGCCTCTCCCACTCCTTTATTTAACACTCGCGCATTAAAAGGGAAGAGCTTTTTAATTAGCTGTGGACTCTCCTATTTTAATCAACTCACAAGCGGAGTCCTGCTGTGGCGGCCCTGACAGGCGAAGAGTGGTGATGTTCTGACTATCTCCTCAACCTCCAAAATACGCCAGCGAGGAGTTCGGCAGTGCTGCAGTCTTCAGTGTGTAGACTGAAAAAATGTAGATTTCCAACTGCTTGGGTAATCGTGAGTATGTTTGTTTTGGCATTTATAGTGTTTGCAGAAGGGCAAACGCTATAAATTTTGTATGAAAGTTTGGTGTCATGATTACAGTGGTCAGATGTATCAAAACAAATGTGCAAAAGCGTATTCTTAAGGCTAAATTAAGTCTGAAAAATCACTTAAATCTTCTCACAGATTAAGTTTAGATTCAAGTAGTAGTAGTAGTAGTAGAAGCAGCTACATGATACGAAAGTAGTATAGTCTTTGTTTTTGCTGTATTCAGTCACATTAACTCCCACTTACTCATAAAATGTCCACTGTACTATAACATGTCTGATTTGAACCTAAAAATTAGTTTAAACTAGATCTGCATTGAGAATGAGACCCAGTGTCTTAATCAGATTGCAAAGATACATAAAGAAGACATTTAATAAAAGCTTTAAGCAATTTTTTTTAAAAAATGAGGTGTAAAATCTTTATAGAGCAAGCAGTTGGGTTTCCACTGCTGACATTTTTAATCTTGGAAAATATTTGCGAGGACATAAAAATGTTCTGCATTTTGAATACACAAATATTTGTTTTTATCTGCAGGGAATCACCTTTAGTACCCTCAGAACAGAACAGGTAAATGACAAAGATTGTCACAGGGCACATAAAGTCGGGTACAAAAAATAATTTCTTTACGATGACCAACCGCTTTGACGTCGTCGAGTCCGGTTTCCATGCTCGCCTCAGTACTGAGAGTCCCCTTTCCGAGGTGTTAAATACCATCCACACGAACACCGACTGTGGAAGAGCCACAGTGTTGGTTCTGTTGGATCTCAGTGCCGCATTTGACACTGTTGACTATGGCTTTATTAAACGACTGAAGAGCTGAATAGGAATCTGACACCTGAAGGGTTCCAGTCTCACCTGAAGAACAGGGAATTCTTTGGAAAGTAGGGCACATCAGCCCAGTTCTGAAGTCCTCTCATTGCCCTCCTACGTCTCAGAAAATAAACTTTAAAATACTTTTGTTAGTTTATAAACAACTGAATGGCTCAGCACCAAAATACATTAAAAGTCCATGGTCTTTAACTAGAATATCCGAAAGGACTCAGGTCTCCTAGTTTAAATCTGATCTGCTGAAGAAGCAACACCCAGTTTTATGCACCACAAACGTGGAACGCACTTCCAAAAAAACTGCATGATTAATACATTTCATGTATTTTATTATTATTATCATCATTGGTGATTGTGATGATGGCATTTCACAAAATGCAACGTTTGTTTTGCACAGTTAATAACTGTGTAATGTTTTCTTCATGTAACGCACTGAACTTCCCTGTTCCTGAAATGTGCTACACAAATAAACCCGAATGAACTTTTATGAAATGTGTGGAGGACTTGAATAAAATCCGCCCTGCAAAAAACTGCAGGATGGAAAGATGGAAAGAAAAACAGAGAACACAAATGTTTTTGCGTATGCTCTTACACTGATTTCATGCTTTATTTGACTACATAGGAACTCTGCATGTGTTTATTGTAGTTATTCTGCAAAAATGTACAGATTTTAATAAACTTGGCACATAAACAATCGAAAAAAATCCACATTCATTAACGTCAGTCACATCTCCTGTCCTTCAGCGCGGCTCCTGACTTCTGCTGTGTCTTTCATCTGTGGAGCAGCTTTAAGGTCCGAACCAAAAAAAAAAAAAAACACCAACAGACGCAGTAAAAGTCACAGGAGCTTCTCTTTTCAGTCATTTGATGTAGTTGCCATGCAGTCAGTGGGACACTTTGGATTTTATTTTGCTTTCCAAGCAAGAAGCATCTTTTATTTAGATGACAGGACTGAACAGATTGCACTAGGCTCACACACAAAAGATGAATCAAAGATGAAAACAAAAACAACTCAGAGAAATCAAAGAAGACATTTGCCAAATAATGTAATGCAATTAAAATCAAGAGAGCTGTCGAGTCCACTCCCTTCAGCCACCAGTCACTTTTTGATCTTTTAGTACACGTTGGAGAGTAGCCCACTGTTCGACTATGATGTGCAATCTGCTCGCCTCTCATATTGTCATGCAAATACATTAGCTCAGGAGATGGCTTCCTCCACAGTGCTCTCCGTGGACAACACTCATTAAACTAATTACACATTGAACCTAAACTGAGAGGAGCGTAATGGGCTATGTGATATTCACGAGAAACTTATGCCGCTGGGAACATGCCAGCGCAAATTTATGACACCACCATTCCACACCTGCTTGAAACTCACACCCAGAGAAAGCATGATGGGTCTTTTAAAAATATTTGAGTAAATGGTCATGCGGTTGTAAAAAGCGATAGAGGGGAAAACGGGATGCCGTTCTGAATTTAAAAGATTTGTTTTTTTTTTTCCCTTTGTTTGAGCCAAAACAAAATTTTGTTGTCACGATAACTTTATAGGGCTGGGATCAAATGATGTTAAATGATAACGGTGTCTCAGAGGTTGCTGGTCAGAGCGACCCCGAACCGTTTCACGTTTCAAACATAGGTGATCTGCTGTTTTCCTCATTTCCTACTTCCACTTCTTTTCATTTGCAAATAATGCAGAAAACCTTTTCACATGTAATTCATAGAACAGATGTGTAAAGGAAAGGATGAGCCAATTCTAAAAACAAAAAAAAGACACTGCCGCACACTGTAAAACTACAAAATTTAACACACAATGCTTTGTTCATCAGACAAATACGTTCCAAAGATTACAAATTCCTATAAATTGAAACTGTTTGCCAGTATCATACCCATAAGTTACATTGCGGTTGCATTTAATTAGTAGTATGAAAGGCCACGGCAACAAAAATCAGATTCCAGCAATATATCTGAATTGAGCAACAATGCAGATTGTTTGATTGATTGCTTTGTGACTTTGAGTCAGTCTAGTCATTTTTTTGTTGCCGTCGTTTTGTTTAATGGCATTAGTGGTCTTTTTATGTAAATAGCTCGACGGGAAAAAAACAACAGTTTTTGGTCAATAAAATAAACTCTGATTGGCATCTATAATTTAAGTACATAAATAAAAGTAATAAAAAGTGACCACTTTAAAACTGGAACTGGTAAATGTCCCCAAAGACCAAACAAATGGTCACCTGAAAACTTCGTTGGAGCTTTGGAAACAACAAGGAGAAAAACGTTGCGTCTATCATGATGGGATGTGCAAAATGTGACTTTTGCACGGAGGGTTTGCTCTCAAGATTAGTCAATAGGAGTTTTATTTCTTTGGTTCATATGTGTTTTTGTTTTATTTATTTTTTTGCATATTTCACATGAAAAACAAAAATAAAACCTTTTTCTTCAATCTAATAGTGCGAAAGACAGGCTTTTGAGCAGACATACAGGAATATAAATTCTAGTGTATTTTGCCTCAATCTACCCAACAAAACTTTATGAAGCGCGAAGTTGCTCCACCATGAAGCAAACAAGCCTGTAGGTTTGAAGAGGGTGCGATTAGGGAGATGCCCTCTTCGCAAGTGAGTTACCACATGGAGTTTCTTATTACAGTTACAAGTATCATGAGAGTCATCCTTCTCATCCTATAAAAGTTTCTCTCTCGTTTTTTGGTGTCGTTCTTACCCGGGAATTGGTGAATCAAATGCTTTGCAATCAAAAAAAATAAAAAATAAAATAGAATTAAAGACTTACCTGAACACAAATCTCAATCTCACATCACTGCCTTCTCCTGCAAAAGGCCATGTCTCCTTTGGGGGAAAGAGTAGATGAAACAGCTTCAATGGGAGTAAATGCGTTTAAGCTGTTTGGTGCAATGAAAATGTAAAATATTCAAACAGTTGTGTTTTGAGTTGGTCTCATAGTCGCAGTTTGAGAATTTCTTCAAACATCCCAGTTGAGGCCTGCATTCTATGCTAAAAACCACCAATGAAAACACAAATGTTTCATGTTGTTTCACCAAATACCCCTGAATTTACATGGACTCCCATTTAAGTCATATGGTTTAAATGGGAGTTCATTGCAGGTTAGTGTACGCTCCTATCTGTAATTTGAGAGTTAACCAACAAAACCAGTGTGCAAAACAGATAAAAATTAAATAAGACCAAATGTTTTGTGGATTTTTTTTTTTTCTTTTTCCCCCCGAAACTTTTCTCTTCTGGAACAGGAAATTCTTGATGACTACAACTTTTTTGCGTCCCTGTTTTTCACTACCTCCACCGTTACCATTACCGTGTTGGCATGTGTGCATAATCGCAGCTCAAAAAAAATAAATAAATAAAAAATAAGGAAAGCGTTTAATTCTCTTTGCTCTCCATGCAGCCGTCTAATAGGCATGAAGAATTAATACGTTGCTGTTTTTATACTTTGCTAATAAATTTGCGCTGCTATGTTTATTACATCCCACACTGAGGCAAGGGTATCACTTTTCATTGGGAAGGACTATTTGTTCAAATGTTTTATTTCAGTGCAACTCTCTGGCTTTACTTGTGAGCCTCCCCGCTTGCATTCGTTCCTCTTTTTTCCTTTTTTTTTTTTTATTTCCTCTACCCCCTCCTCACTGCACTAAACACATCCAGACAGGCTGTGATGGTGTGCGCTGGAAGTTTTCCATGCATCATAATTGATTCGCTAATTTACTATGCTAATTGAGTAATTAATTCGGGAACAGGAGATTAGAAGGGGGCAAAAATACAGAAATAAATAAACAAGTAAAGCGTTGAACGTTACCGGCGGGGCTACCATTTTCCTCTGACATTAGGGATGCAGACTGACTTGAACGCTCAAGCATGTTTGTTTCCTTTGCCCAAGGCTAGCTGGTGGATGTGCTTGGCAGGCAGGCACGGTGTTAGCATCCCAAACTTCTCTCTGTGGGACTTCACAACCTCTAGGAAGAAATTGCTTGCTGCATCACCTCATTTCAGCTCCAGTGGAGTGGTCAAACTTAATGGTTACCAACATGCACACATTGAGTGATTTTTATGTTGAGAGAGAAATTCTACTAAATAGAAAGCTGTGCGTGGCAGCATCAGGCACTGGCATGACTTTACTCATGAGGAAACATGATTGCTATTCATAAAAAAGTTCTTCTATATTAAAAGAGCTTGGAGCTACAGTTGCTGAAATCACCTGAAAAGCCATCAGGGATTTCTAATTTGTAGAGATCCCTAATTCATTAAAACACAGGAATGCCTCATAAACATTTTACACACAATTTATCAATCTGCTAAAATAGAAACCATTATATTTTCAAAACAGCTATGTCTATACGGTTCCAATTTCCCTGTATCCATGAAGCAGGTTCTTAAGGTTCTTGTGCAATTGAGAGAGGAAACCACAAGATGGCACCCAAACAGTTCACAAATTTCAAGCTACTTTCAGTCCATGATGAAAAAAGTCTGTTTTGATGTCTCTTCATTTGGTCCTTTGTAACAACTTCTGTTTTACAAATTATGGAACAAATCCTTTTTTCATGTCTCTTTTGTTGTTGAAGGGACATTTACTGGTGTCTTGATGTGCGTTTCATTTAGAAATACCCACATTTCATTATATTTTTAAACCCGATCTCCACAATGAAGGTAAGCTGCGAAAAGGCCAGAACTAAGGAAGCTGGCTGCTCAAAGAAAATTATGTCCGAAAATGTTTGAAACAGTTGTTAAAAAAAAAAAAAAAAAAAAAAAAAAAAAAAAAAGCTGTGCAAGTCACTAAGTTCAGAGCTTTAGCAGGCAATAAGAAACCACATGTATCCAGGATATGGAATAAACTGTGGATTTTATTTTATTTTTTTTTGTATTAAACAACTCCTGCTCTTTTTAGTTTGAAATAAACTTGCATGTAATGTAGTCCCAGGACCAATTTCCTTTGGTTGTTTGCCCTAGGACTTTCAATTTTATAAAGTGAGTCTGGAGGAAGAGTGGGAAGGCACACTATCCAACTTGAGGTCCGGTATCAAACAACTTTGGGAGCTGTGTCCTCTGCTGGTGTTGATCCGCTGCATTTTCTCAGTTCCAAACCCATCCATCAGGGACGTGTGGAGTGCTTCTGCTGACAAGTTTCATGGTGTTCCTGATTTTTTTCTATTTTATTTTTTTCCCAGTAAAACCTGGTGTATGGCTGCTCACACAGCCAAAAGTACCAATATCCCATTTAAGAATACTGTATTTCAGGGCTTGGTTAGCCAACAAACTGGGCTGGCCAAAGACCTACAGAATTTGCCATAGGCCGATTGCTCCCATCCCACACTGCACTGGTATTGTAATTCATACAAAAAAGAGTTCCAGCAAAGTTCTGAACTCGTAATGTACGTGCACTATGTGGACATCTGTTTATAAAGCTGACATTTCTTTATCAAACTTCTAGCTTTAAAGCCAAAATAATCTAAATAAGCAGAAATTAACATAACACTGTGTGGAATGACTTTGTATAATATATGAGTTTTCCTTTTTGAAATTACTGAAATAAATATACTTTATCATAACATTAAAATTCATGACATTTTAATGTTATGATAATAACATATCTTAATTATAGAAGTTTTTAGCTAAAAATTATTATCTTGTTCATGTCAAAAACTCCTGTTCTTTCCAATGTGTGCCGTCCGTTGGAGCCACACAATCTCCCTCATAAAACTCGACCGCTTACGGAGAGTGTGGAAAATTACAAGTCTTATCTCTGGAAACGAGCACAATGGAGCAGCAACTGTGACTGGAAGTGATCCTGTGGCCCACTGCCTCCGTGTCCAACAGTACAGAAGCTGCTACTGCTTCCTGTGTCACGAGTGTTTGTGTTAAAGAGCCGAAGAACGCACAGTCTGTGTTGACATCAGTGTGACAGCTGAGCACGTTTAACAAATTGATGATGACGCTTTTATTGCTCTGTAAGTCAGCCTGGTATTCAGGTTTAATGGAAGCTATCATACCACTCCTTAGTGTTTATTTTACATTTTAAAAGAGCGCATTCTTCTTAATTTTCTAATGCATAATGATAAATAGTCATCTGTTGAGACATTATAAGGGTTTAGCTTAATAGGTCAAAAAGTGATTTCACATCATAAAAAGGAGCCTGAAAGCAGCCTGTGAATTAACAAAGATCAGGAACTGAGCCAGAATTCTCCACTTTCTTTTATCCTGAGCCTTCCTGATGTTTCTTTCCCACTTTATTTCCTTCCTTAGAGTTACTATCAGTCTGTAGCACACCTTGTAAAGCTATTATATTACATCTCCCACAGTTATTAATTAATAACCACAAACATCAAATGATTTTTTTGTGATTCTGTGATTTATTTTTTATCAAAAGATGCATGACAAGCATTTGTATTCAGCCCTCCTGAGTCAATACTTCGTAGAATTACATGTTGCTGTCACAGCTGCAAATCTCTACCAACTATGGTCATGAGGAAACTCAAAACTGTTTGTGTAGATATTTTCGTCTTTTGTAAAATACCTCAAGCTTAGCCAAAAAGTCTCTGTGAACAGCAATTTTCATGTCTTGCCAGATATTTTGAGTTGGATTTTAACCAAAAAATAACTGTCACATATAAGGTTTGTGCTGTACATATTAATGCACAGTGTGTGCATAATGTATATATTATTAAAATAGACAAGCATTTGTAGAGGAGTGTCTCAGGTGTTCACAGAGTTCAGCTGTTCAGAGGCAATTGTGGGTGTCTTCTGTATATCCAACAAAAAAATAAATACTTTTAATTATTATCCAGTTAGACAGATTTTAGTCTAAGCATATAGTTCTTCTTGGAAAAAAAAAAAATCAAGCCTCAAGCTGAACCCATTTTTGACAAGTAAACACATTCTTGAAATGTATGTAAAGCACAGAAAAGGCAAGTCCAACCCTCCTACAAGCCTTTTGTACAAATTGCACAACCTGCTTAACAAACAGAAATGCCTTCAACAAACAACCTGGACTTTGTTAACTTTAGAGCCCAAGTTCTCATGATGGGAAACACATGTGACTAAATATATATTTAGTTGGAGACAACAATAGGAAGATGTCTCTTAGAATGTGACTGGAGCTCAGTCAGTAAGGGCTTCTTCAAAAACAATCTGCCCCGAGGAGGTGAGCTTACAAAATGCACAACAGATGTACAGTAATGGAGATGACTCATAAAAAGAAGAACACCATGTTCAGCCAACAAATGCAAAGAACCAAATTATCCTCCTGCAATGGAAACTGCGTCCATGTTAAGAAGTAGCACCGTGCATGTTTGGAGCTGTGGGTGCCTTGGAGCGCAGCAGTTTCCCAACAGATATCCAGCGCAACACCGTGAAGCATAAAAGAAATTGCTAGTTGTGTGGGGAAAAAAATCGCAAAAACTTGGCCTCTCAAATGATGATGTTAAGCAGTTTTGAAACCAGACCTTTGGAAAAGTAAAAAAAAAAAAAAGACAGATTGGATCCAGCTGCCAAAACTGGAAAAATCAAAAGCACGCCAAAGAAAAACATAGTTGGCTTCCAGTTCTTCTCAGAGTGAGACTAATGAATTGAATAAGAAGTAAATCACTATATCAAACATAGTACAACATGTAACACAGGCTCATTCTGCTGAAACGCTTGGGAGTTTGATCAATTCTCTCAGACCGAATTGCCTGCGCAAAGCCAACGCAAAATAAAAATTATTGGTGCAATTATCGTTGACCTTACTTTCCTCTATTGCTTCTCGTGGGTTCAAAACATCAAATGAACATTGTTAACATTTATGAGCTCTTTTAAATGCAATTAAGCAGGCAATAGAAACAAAAGGGTAATGAGCAAGGGGCTGTTGTGACGAAGGCTGTCGGCCGCAGATATTCAGAAAACGTGAGACGTTGCGCATGAAACCAAGGATGGCAGGGGAGGGGAGAATGGTGTGTGTTCAATAATCGGAGCAGATGCACTTGGGAATTGATGTACAACAGTGTCGCATGTCCAAATCTATATGGCCCTTTTAATCCAATGAAAAATGAGAAGTGTGCAGTAACTTTGTTAGAAGTGCGTAATGCAGCCAGGGGAAATGGAACACGGGGCAGATTTGCAGGCCTCCTCCGCATTCGGTGTAAGGGCTAACCTGATTTGTGGTGTGCCAGCTATGAGACCACTATCTGCCTGTATCTGCCAAAGCCCATCAGGAGTGATTAAATAAGCATGATGGACAATTTTCTGAGGACCTACTAACTGTGACATCTGGTTAGCATATGCTCAGACATACACGTTCATTTGATCATATTTGACACTTTGCGCTTCAAAATGCATGGCTCAAAGAGCTAATCCTCTAAATGTTATGCATAGATCATGTTTACAAACAAAATGATCCCAAGTGAGACAATATAAAACATAGCAGAGACTAAAAATAATGGAAATAAAATGCCCGTTTCCCATTAAGTGTGATGAAAAAGCCACATTACTCGTCTGAGGCTCGACTTGGGTAAATAACTGAAGGCTCATGTGAATAAGCAGCGTCATCAATCAGTGTTACTGCCATTGAAAGACGGGGATTTTAAAATTACATGAATGATTCAGAGTTAGACTATGTAAAAGTCAAGAAGCTAGACAGGTTTAAGTCCCCTGTCCAAGACTGATGACCATATATTCCACTGTTATTAACTTTGTATCCAAAAACAAAATGGCCCATGTTACTTTGGTAACATTTTGTATTGCATGAAAGAAATAAAACCCAACAGCTGGCTTCAGTAAACAAAAGTTTCCCAATCTCCTTTGCAGTTTAGTCTTTTGTCTGAACTCCAACATAACATTAGAGCAAATCTAAGAAGAAAGAAAATAAAGAGACATGTTTTTTTCTTATTATGTTACATTGAACCAAAAATGCTGAAATGTTAAGATCAAAGTCATAGTGCTGAGAAAAGAATAAAGTGATTTGTATAACATCCTACCTAAACAATCAAACCAGCGCACCATGTAACTACAGCGTAATCATTTTGAAAATGAGGAAAATATAAGTTTATAACAAGATCACAAGAATGAGAATTTTTTGAACACTTTTTTACAATGCAAGCCCCATTTTTGTATCTTAACACAGAGTGAGGAAAGGTTTAGCAAATCAAGGCCTTGTTTTATTTCAAGTATCTGTAATTCATTGCAGAATAATTTAGCCTAGTTTTTTGTCATTGTTCAAGCTGAACAGTAACTAAAATAGTCCCAATGAAATAAACAGCAGTGAGATGCTCTCTTTGTGTATTTTTGCAAACAGATCCATGAGAAACATACATAACTTGTTGTATTCATGTTTCTCTGTCAAAGCTGTGGTCAGTGGTCTAATGACCACGAAGAATTGATCTAAATTAGCGATAAAAGGAACAACACAGAACATTGGAGGCGACTGCCAAGTTCCTCTAATCATACTTATTGTCAAGAAACATTAGATAGAAGTCCATTAAGCTACCAATGTAAACAGTCATTTATACATGCTACTCTAACTCAGCACGTAGCTAGTTTAGTGTAGATACCTTATAGTTGCTGGTTTACTTTTACTTCAATAACATCAGGTAAAGACTGATGTTAGCTGATGGTCATAAAGGCCAACTCTCAAGTCTTGAGTTCAAGCCAAGTCAAATGAAATATTTATTTTTACAGGGCAAGTTGCAGAGTTCACTCACTTTGTCTGGTTGAAGATTTATAGACTTTTATCTTTTAATGAATAATATATATGAGGGTATTTGTCCTACATTATAGATAATCCTTCATTACTGAGATAAGTATTTGGTCTTCTTCTTAAGTAAGATAAATATTTAAACTCGTGCAGTTCGAGTACTGGCACTATCGCTATGAATTATAGCTTCTAGTTTAGCAAACCATTTGTTCACACTCTGAACACACGTTCAAAAATGTGTGTCTGAATAGGGGATACAATAAGAATGCGTGCAATGTCTTAGTGTGGATGTTGTCCAAGAAAAGCCCTGTGTCCATTTGTCCAGTCACTCCCATCTTCATGCATCTGACCACTCCACTGTGATTAATTAGGAAAATTTGGTTGAACTGGTCCATCAGCAGCCTCAGGGAGAGGATGAAAATATTTACAGAGCTCCCAAGAAGGGATTTCATTAGTAGTTGTCTCTTGTTGGGCTGCCTCCTCTATGTGTTCATGCCAAAAATAAATCTCTTAAAGTTGGTCTTGCAAGTGTGGCAACTGTTAAATGTCATTGTAAAAGTAACCAAATGAGACAATAATGACTTTCTCCTTTGTTTACAGAAAGAAAAAAAATACCACCTCTTAACATTAATATGTGTCTTCGTACCATGACATGCACTAGAGTATAGCATAGTAGTATAGAAGCTACAGCAGGCGCATTAACCATTCTGTCCTTCCAAGGGTAAAACAATGCACACACAATCCTGGGAAATTGGTTAACATCAGTCTTTTGGCTAATGTTTGTTTCTCACTTTGCTGTGCAGTGATTGGCACGTAAGATGCCCCGCTGGGGTGTTATTTCCTCCAGCAATTTTTCCTTGTCTATTCATCCCAGCATTCTCAGCTTGGGCTGACTTGACCTCAGAAACTTCCAACACAAAGACCCATAAAGGGAACAGAGTGTCTCATGTTATCTGGGGGATATCAATACAAATCTCTTGAGCAATTTACTGGTCTAAGACACCAATCAGTCTTTTTTTTTATTGTGCTTGGACGTGTATAGCTCGATGAATTATGAATCAGAGGAAACATTCCATCGAGCCGATGGTTACTAAAGGAGGACAAATTTGAATTTTACAAGGACACCCAGGATATTTCAATTATTTAAAAACAAAAAGAAAACCTTTTCACTGTTTTTTTTCTTGACGATACATGATGTATTTAAAATGTGCTACTTGAATGCTAAAACTATCCAGTGAAAAAGCTGTGATTGGCAAAATAGTCCCAGTCAGTTTGCCTGCATTTGGAAAATATCTTTCTTTTATAAAATGCCAACGTAGTTATTCTATTGAAGAAACATACAATGTTTAGAAAAAATGTATATTAAACACTATGCAATTTGCCTGGATCATTGGCATTGTTAACTTTGTCCTTTCTATTATGTTTGGAAATTGGCTTAAATGTCCTTTTAATTTCTTGAGTTTGCTGAGAGAAGAGATGTTTGTAAAGTCTGATAATTAGTGGGAGGAAGGATCTGTGAGCCTGGGATGCGTCAGTCGATCACATAAGGAACAGTCCAGTTCAGCAAACCCTTCATGCATGGAACCGGGAGACACGGTCCAACAACGATGTTATTTTACAACAGCTGCACATTTTAAAACATGATAAATTGTTTTTTTCTTTCCAATATGAAGACAAAAGTTTGTAACCGATGTGCAAAATTTAAGAAGACTCCAAGACACTATTTAAATAATATGCTCTGGGCTGGATTTTAAATAGGATTTTCTGCACATGTTTTCGTCAATTTATTTGTGGATTACAACAGTCATTGACCAAATGTCTCACTTTTTGACAGAAGAGATAATGCATCTCTATAAAGACATAAATGGCAGCAGGCGAAAGTATAGAGAAAAGTAAAGGGAGTGTTACAGCTGAAATTATTCAGTTAATTTCTCATAGCCCTTTTCCTCATCCAACAATCAGGCTCCAGAAATAACAAGTTGCTTCACCAAGGACAGGTGTTTAGTTTTGATGACAGAAACCTGGCTCCATTCATATGTACCAGACTTTACTATAAAGACAACCAGCGATAGGACTCTCTGCTTTACTAGGATGATGGACTCCAGTCAGAGCTAATAGTGGGAGGTTGGCCATTGTAGAGACATTAACACGAACTGGGTCAGGGACACTGACTCTGGGCGGTCTTTGCTCCCATGATCTGAAGTACATGGTTGTGAAATACAGACCCATCTATTTAGCAAAGGGAATTATCTGTAGTAAGAATAACTGCTGTTTACATTCCACCTACTGCTGATGCTAGTGAGGCTCTTCATTACAACATTAGCCCCTATAGCTAATCAGCGTCCCTAATAGCAGATAATTTCAAATATGTGGATTTAAAAGCAGCTTTCCCAAAACTTCAGTGGCTCGTAAAGTGTGCAACTAAAAGCTACTTTGCTCCCACACTCAGTTAAGTCTGATCATATGTCACTGCTGATGATTCCTGCATAGACTCCGCTATAACATGCTTGTGCTGCCACAAGAACAATCACATTTGTGGCATGATTGATTTGAAAGAACCAACTGGGGTATCCAACTGGTCTAAATAACTACCGTCTGGTGGCTCTTTCTACTGCTGATGAAGTGTGTTGAGTTCAGAGTCGTTTCATTTCATTGATCCCTCCCTCCTCCAATGTGCAGAGCAAACAGATCTAGCAAAGATGTCATTGTGGCTGCTCTCCACGCTGTGCTGTCCCACCTGAAGCACCAAAGGAGCTATGCACACCTCCTCTTCATTGGCTTTAGTTCTGCTTTTAAACCCACAGTATGACAGACTGAGCTGGAAGCTGTTAGCCCAGACTCTTTCCCATTCCACCTGTCTCTGGCTTATGGGCTTTCTAATAAAGCTCATGCAAAGGGTCACAATGGTCACCCTTTAGCACTAACACCAGCTCTCCATAGGACCTTGGGCTGAGCCCTGTCCTCCTCACTCTGTTCCCAACAATCCACAACTCATAATAACAAATAGGTCAACAAATTTGCAGATGACACTAGTGTAGGAGGGATTCATCTCAAAGAGTGGTTCATACAACAACTTTCTTCTGAACCCGACGAAGACCAAGCAGTTTATTGTGGACTTCAGGAAAAGGAATAACCCACTACACGCTGAAAGGCACTGTGTGGAGAGACGTAAAAGACACAAAAAAACAAAATATTGACACAGATAATTAAAAAATATATATATGCAAAATAATACTTGTGAGATATGAAAGCACATGTGGACGAGAAAGTGTCCAGTGGCTTTTCTAAATGAGTCAACGTTTCACTGTCGTTTTACGGTGAAGCAAACAACAAATAGGACAAAATAACAGAAAACTCCAATGTGCATAACTGTTCACCCCTATAAATTCAGTATTTTGCAGAGCCACCTTTTTCAGAAATTACAGCTGCAAGTTGCTTTGTATAAGTCTTTATGAGTTTGCCACATCTTGCCACTGGGATATTTCAGTCTTTGCTTGGGAACTCTGCAGCTACTTCAGGGTTGCCTTTGGTCTCAGTGCTGCTTCTTTGATTAATGCCACCTTACCCAGTCAGAGGGTTTCTCTTGGCAGGTTTGTTGTGGTACGATGTTCCTTCCATTTGATGGTAGTGTATTTGATGGTGCTCTAGGGGTTCATAAAAAAAATTAAGATGTATATATATATATTTTTTTTATTTTATTTTTTTTATAACCCAACCCTGATTTATACTTCGGAGCAACTTTTGTCCCTGACATGTTTGGTGTTTGGTTAGCGGTGTGGTGTTGCAGCCTCTGGGGCCTTACAGAAAATGTGCAAATACTCTCAAGTTCAATTTCTTTGACACCGACCTTGTTAGTTCTGGAAATCCCTACCAATGTGAAGCATGTCGATCAAGATGATGTGTTCAATGATCTTAAAGACTGCTGTTTTCATCTGTGGCCTTAAGAGCAGTTAACACTTTTTATTTTTTTTTTAAATGACATGAACAACTAATTTTCTGTTTTAACTAATTCAACAAACACACCAGAATACTCACAAGAATATTCCATGTTATTGATACCACTTTTATAATCAACAGGTTTTATAGAATCAGAAACGGCTGTTCAGTTATGACTTCCTTTCTGGCTACAAATGCAGACCCATACTGGAAACCAATATACTGTAAACTCCTCCTCTTCAGGGACACTGCAGCATTGCCGGCTGCGTTATGAGACCCTGGTGCCATCTATAAACTGGCACTCCTTTAAAACACAGACTTGATAAGCTCCCACAGAAAGGCCACATCTTAAAAAAAAATAAATAAATAAATAAATAAAGGGAATAGAAGCAGAAAAAATAAGGCAGACTCACCAGAGACTGAAAGAAATCATACCATTTTGCATGACCTATAAACATATCATCGGTCTCTAGACGTTCTGTATATGAATCACAAACAAGACCTGAGGGAATTACAGTTTACTGGAAGATCGGTCTTGACCTGCTGCTTATTTATGTCAAGTGAACTCAGAGTCACGGAGTACGCAGCCAGCTTTCAGGAACCTGGTGACGAAGAAGGATGACTAAAAAAATGCTGGTAAAGGCCATTTTAAGTCTAGTTTTTAGACTTTAAGTTAATGTTTCCATTTGATGTCCACAGAAGAGCTATACCAGAGCAATACAGAATGTTCTAGTTAAAGGTCACGTCTCTTACAGCACACAGGGGATTAAGATCTACACGGGGATTACTGGCAAAGAGAACTCGACAGGGTTATGAGAGTGTCTTTAGGTTCCCTAATAATAATTTTTATTCCCAATTCCGGCTTGAGGTGTGTCAGTTCTCATACAGCATGTACCTAGATTATGTCATTAGATTTGGTGTTTGGCATGATTATTTTTTATTTATTCTCTTTTTTTTTTTTTCGTGATGCCTTAATGTGCTTTCCAAGCTGGATGAACTGAATAATCTGTCATTGGACTCGTGATTCATTGACATTTGAAGGCTCAAATGTTAGCTAAGAAAACATTTTCTGCACTATTATACCACCGCAAGCAGCTTAACTGGCTTAAGGTGGGCATTAAATAAATGTGCTCCTTGTATGAGTAGCAAGTGTACTCTGCTGCAGTACTCAATTAAATAGGCCATTAGTGAGCATATTTTTCCTCATAAATTGTTGTTACCTCCAACCTTGCCTGTATATGTAATACATTGAGTTCTGCACTTCAGTTCAGTGTGAAGGTTAATAAGGTGGAATACTGCTGTTATAACTCATGTTCCATACTGCTCAATATATATGTTTTGTTTTTTTTTTGTTTGTTTGTTTTTTTAATTATAATTGTTGCTTCCATTACACCAAAGTCAACGGTTTGCAATTTTACCTTGGAAGCATTTTCAAGTATACAGGTCATTTTACAGGTACTTAATATAATTTAATCTGAAACATCTTAAATGAAGCTTTTTTTATGGTTGTTAACCTGCTTAAGCCTCTGCCTAAATATTTTACGCTCAATTCTTTTTTTAAAATTGTGCATTTTTGAAAATGTATTTTATTACCCCAATTCAGTACGTGAGTTACATATAAATAAATTTCACTCAGACTCATTTATTTAATATATTTAATAATTTTTTAATAAATTTAATAATATTTTTTGTATTTATTTATGATTGTCCTCTATTTAACTTTCTTTCAGTTATAACCAGCTTTCATGTACCCATATTCTCAGAAGTACCGTATGTTGCGATTTTATATTAATTAGGTGATGTGCAGTGTTTGCAAGTGCCTGCGATGGTCAGACAGAAATTAGACCGTCAACACAATAAAATGTAAAATTTAAAAACTGTCTCTAAAAGCAACAAGCAGAAACATCAGTTTCAAGTAAAAGAAACCTCGTTCTGTGTGTTTTGTCAACACATAAACTGGAGCAGAAAGACAACATGTTACAGGAGCCATGTCAAAACAGAGAGGAAGGAAATGCATGTAGGGTGAGGAAATACAAACTACACGCATAAAGGTCCTGTATTTGAATCCATAACCTTCGTTCTGAGAGGCAGTAATGCTAAATCATGCCACCATGCAGATGGTTCATCAGCAATGAGTGATAAAGCAATACGTGTTGGGGTGAAGTTGCGTCAGAACATTAGAGCAGTTTTCCCAGTCATGTCAACACCAGGATGGACCAGAGAGGAGAGCTGTACAGGAGACACTGCGAGGACAAAACACCTGACGTGTCCAGAAAAACAGTACGGAGAGATTGTAGCATCCTGAACGTCATCGGTGAGTCAGTCAGAGTAAGAAAATAAAACATTGATGATGTAGGCCATATAAGACGGCTGTGGTGTAAATTGTAGGTGAGTATCTGAGTCACTTTTATTTATTTTATAAATGAACGACTGCTTTATGAAACAAAAAACTTTATCTTACTAAACACAATTTCACAAAATATTGAATGTTGTGTCAATCCGAAACAGGTTTTGTTAGTTTATTTTTGTTTTGTTTTTTTTTGTTTGTTTTTTTTGGGGGGGAGGGGTGACTTTAAATTTACATTACAAGTTGCAAGTGACATTAGACATTTAATGACATGATTTTCTTTTATCTCAGAATATTGATGGAAATGTACCTAGGAAGAAAGGCAGTAAAAATAAGCCATTGTTTGTGGACCTGTAGGGTGGGATTATAAAATAACTGAAAAAAGGTTAAATGTGCAGGGGGGGACAATAGTATAGCTGTCATTGGTTCAGGAATTTGCAGATATCATGGCCCATCCTCACTGAGAATGAAGGCGACTGGCTGGAAGGTTAACAAAAATGGTTACTATAAATAAGATTTTAAGAATGAGGGGATGTTGCTGAAGGACAATCTCTGCCAATCGGGTTTTTTGTAGCTGAGGTGTCACATGGAAGCCATTCTTCACTAGAAATGACATGGCTGTCCACTGGGAGTGTGATGAAAGGCTCTACAAAGGCACCTGAGCAAAGCGTAAGAAACCTTTATGAACTTACGAGCAAAACTGTCAACACCTTGTGTCCAACAACCATTTCCTTTGAATTAGAAGGAAACCAGGCAGTGGCTTTACTTTATTAACACAATTCTTATTGTCTAACATAGAGAAGGTCAATGGATCAATCCCCATGACACATTCTCATATTCTTTATTGTTAGAGTGTCCTTTAGTGAGACCCTGAACTGCAGTTTGCCTCTAATGCATTCATTGGAGTGTGTGTGTTCATTAAGTGGGTGTGTGTATCGTAAAAACAGTAAAAAAATAAATAAATAACAAAAATAACTATGAAAGTTCTTACTGTAATTGTCCATTTGGGACATGAGAAAATCTGAATCTACCAACTTGCTGTAGAGCAGTACATTCGTAAGAGAACAGATATGTTTTCCCAGAACTTTCAGTATATACGTGCATACATATTGTTTTGTTAGGGTTTCAGCTTAAACCCAGATTTTGCTCTGTGACAAAAACACAAACCTTTAGAGCCTTGAATCCCCAACGGCTTTCAGCAATCATCTCCGTTTGGAATAAGTAACTGAGGTAATTGTTATTTGTTTTGCATGTATTTTAAGATGTTAAAATTAAAGGCCATGCCCTATCTGAGAAAAATTTGTTTATTTGTGGTAAAACAAGATAATCAGATGCTGACCCAATTTCCTTGAACACACTCAAAGACTAATCTTATATGTTTCAAGAGGGATGAGGAGATGGCACAACATCTCTTCCATGGCTCTGACTGGATGTCGGAGCTGGTTTTAAGATTCAGAGGGGGCCCAGGGCTATTGACTCAGCTGAGCCCAAACGCCCCAACATTTCACAAAGTTGCAGGACGGCTCAAAGGGGTCCAAATAGGAAGAGTGTGCATGGGGGCTGTGAAAGCTCAGAGAATGATCTCAAAAGAGAAATTCAGAGGTGTGGCCTGTTTTATTTGATGTTTATTGTTAATACCGGCTTTTGCTTTTTACTCTCTAATTTCAAAAGGATGTTTTTGCTCTTTTGAGAAATGGGGCCAGTGGAGAGGTAGATTGCTGCTGCTCACATGTTTACATAAGGGAAGTCTGGCAGGGTCCTGGAGACGGTTCCAGTACATCAGTGTGTGTTAAAAACATTTTCTTTGCACAGTAATATTCAGACACATTCACGACAATGAACAGCCAGTCACAGCTTTACAACAGTAACCAGTGAAACCTAATGGATAGCCCGATTTTATTACAAATTGGGTCCAATTTAACATTTCAGTAGCAAAATATAAGTTGAAAAAATTGTGAAAAAATGGATACTTTGGGTTGATTCTGTTAGACCCAGATATGTCTAAATTTACTAAAAGATGTCTTTAATAAACATAAATTAGTCTTCAGAGAAATAATTTCAGCTTGAAGGCGAATCGACCGACCGCTTCCTTTGAGATAGTCTATAATACTCCTGTAGCAGAACTGATGGGCATCTTAAAAAAGTTAGATATATCAGCATGACAACTCACTGTCTTTATTGAATTTAAAAGTCTATAATACTTCTTTAGCAGAACAGATAGTTAACTTATGGGAGTAGAAAACAGCAGTGTGACATCTCACTGTCTTTATTCGATTTAAACGTCACCGACTGAAAAACTTCACTAGACTGGAGGGAAGTATGAAAATGGTTTTATCTACTAAAGATCTTATAAGGAACCCAAAACATTCATGGGAGAGGTTATGTTGAATGAGAAGTAGCAAGCCTCCCTCAGCATCCCCCCCGCCACCCTCCACCTCAGCATTTTCCCATCCCTCCCTCAAAGAATGTGTGGATGTAAAATTTAAAAAAAAAAAAGTAACCTTGGGGAGCTCAGAACTAAACAACAACCAATTCAGCATCAGTCGCAGGCCTTCCTCCAGAGTCTTGAACACTTCCTGTTTGTGGAAAAGATTAGTTGTCTTTACATCTCTGTTCATTTTCTCCAAACTAAAGGAGTTCAGCTACATAGTTTTACATGCCACGAATCAACCTTTGGGTCACTGATTTCCACGGTGTTAAGATGTAGTTGAAACGTGGTTAGAGCTAAATAAAAAATGATTTAAAAAAGAAAACAAAAGTGTTTATTCCTGGGTCCAAGTTGAACTAATGAAAAAGGCTACCCAGCCGATGTGACACAGGACGTTATGTTTTTAAAGCTTTGGCCATGTTGCTGTCATCCCTCCCACACATCCGCTGGTTCTGAGTCATAGTTTTGACATATGTTGGTCATGGCAGTAACAAGGCAGGTCCATTCAGAGTGAGAGGTGCAGTAAATATTTTCTGAACCTTGACTACGGAAGAAGGATGGTGAGAGGGCTGTCCTTGACAGCTCCACGCAACACTGGGAAAATAAAAGACCACTTAACGTCACATTTAGCACGTTTGGGTCATCTGAGGAAGATTTATACTGCCTCTATGTATGTTGTTGGCTATTTGGTAGACCGAGACATAGTAGAGCATGAAAAAATGATGAAGAATTTATGGTTTTCAGCTTTTTTGTAAAAATTTAATTCTGAAATATGTGGCATGGCTTGAAATACAGCCAACTTTATTCTGATACCTCGATGTAGAAACTAGAACCAAAGCTGAAAAGCTAGAAAAGTGTGAATCAGGGGAGCCATCAAAATGCCCATGGTAACTCTGGAGGAGTTGCAGAGAACCAGAGCTCCTGTGGAAGAGTCAGTTGACAGATTGGTTGTGCACACAAGATATCTGGTCTTAATGGAAGAGTGGCAAGAACAAAATCATAAAAGCTTTCATTTGCTGTTTGACACAAACACTGCAACAAGCATTAGGAAGATGGAGACCTGGACCGATGAGACCAACCTAGTTTCCTTCTAACCCCATTCAGCGCATTCAAGCACAAGACTGTGGCTTTGTTGCAGCTTTATGGGCGAAGAAACAATCTAATACTACAGGAAAACTGTTTGTCTGCTGTCATTGGTGGACATGCTAACTATCCTGCACCTTCACAACCTGCTCTGCTGTGGTGGAGGAGCAGTAGAGCAGCAGAGAGCTAGCGTGACACGTTTTCTTCTTTATTTTACGTCTGTTTTGTATTTTCTGTGAATCCTCGAACTAATCGTCTGTTCTCTCAGGGATATTGTAAAACCCCTTGGAACAGCCAGAGATCGTGCAATACCTTAAAAAGTAGTAAAAGTTGAACTGAGCTTTCATGGCAGGAAATATTTGATCATTTCACCCACTCTTTGTTTCAGTCCTGCCAAGATAAAATGTGTTCAGCTCCCATGGGAATAATGAGAAAGACATGCATAGTAACTAGAAACTGAAAGACTGTACAAGGTGGACAATTTTCTATTAAAAACTTATGATGATCATTAAGACTGCATGTCATTCACCTTTGATATATTTTGCCTGTTGTGCGCTCAGAGTAATGTCGCAATACACAAAAGAGAGTTTGGAATATTTTAAACTAATGAATGCCATATGTGCAAAGAAAAAAATGTATTCGTGTTCTGTATTTATTCATTATGCTGGAATCCAAGATGGCTTGTTAATGCTAATTAAAAAAACGCAATCTGTTCACACAACATGAATTTTATAGAAACCATACAGTATAAATCTGTCGATGTTATGTACAATAATGGCACATAAAGCTTTATAAATGATCCTAAAATAAGCATATCTCTAATTGCGTTGAATTTTTTAAAACTCCACTTCTTGGAATGTGCTTACTTTTATTAAATGGGAAGACAATCCCCAATATTATTATTATTTTTTAGATATATATATATTTTTTTTTTAGCAAATAATCAGTACCATAACTTATGATGCCCATTTACGTTTTAAACTTGATCAGTATGTAAAAATATTTAATTAATTAAACATAAAGCTTTATAAATGATCCTAAAATAAGCATATCTCTAATTTCATTGAATTTTTTAAAACTCCACTTCTTGGAATGTGCTTACTTTTATTAAATGGGAAGACAATCCCCAATATTATTTTTATTTTTTAGATATATATATATATTTTTTTAGCAAATAATCAGTACCATAACTTATGATGCCCATTTACGTTTTAAACTTGATCAGTATGTAAAAATATTTAATTAATTAAAAAAAATCTTGAAGGGCTGGTGCAAATGTAACATAATTATATATATATATACATATATATATATATATATATATATATAAATGACATTTCCATTTATTTTAAGATATTGGAATGTCTTTACAGATTTTCACAAGGTGTGCTAGTAAATACGGAGGGAGAGATTTGTTTTCCGTAAGGAGATTAAACAGCTCCTTACTCAATCTCGATAAGCACTTTATGGTCTGAACTCAATCTTCACATATTGCATGGTATTGTGTTTCCCTGGTAGGTGCTTCTGCTTTGGGTTTGGCATTTCACCGACTGTGTTGCTGTGCTGTACAAGGTCTGTCCTTCCCCGCAGTGCTCCCTGTGCTACCAGTAATTACGACAATTCATTCTACAACAGCTTAAGCGCTAACCAAGCTAATCTTGTTAGAATGATTTGATTAGCAGGAACATCAAGCGCTACCACACCTCAGGGCAATGAGTGTAAGAGATGAAGCCTCGTCCAATTTCTGACCTTACTCACTCAGAAATGATGCAACCTGCAATCAATAAATCAAATAAATAAGCCAGGATTTTACCTCTGTTGCGCAATGTTGCAAAACATTGTTTTGGACATAATCTTGGATCGACCACTGAAAGGGGGATTCTCTTTTGGTTTGCTGTACTGTCTACAAATTCAGACAAACAACTTTTTTTTAATTTTCTATAATAGTGCCATCCCTGAAGAGACAATATTTCCCACAGCATGTTCTCACAAATCTTCATTTTTAAATCATCAACATCTGTTCCTGCATGTAGTCCAAGAGTGTAAATCACTGTTATAGTGCTGGGTGTTGCAACAACATCCTGTCCCACAAATAAAAAAAAAAAAAAAAAAGAAAAGAAAAAAATTGTTTGTTTCGTAGAATATACAGCTAGAGATTCAGGGCCCGATGCATAACTCTTCGTCTTCGCTTCCTGAGAGGTCTCATGGGGTCAGATGCAGGCCATCGATTGTTCCTGTGGCAGCAAAGAGCGAGAATTTTGCTGCCGCAGACTCTTGCTGCTCTCATAGAATACACCTAACCTAATGGATAGTTCTTATCATTCGCAGTAATAGAAGTTATAATGGAGCTGAACTGTAATCCCTCTGGAGGTGTAAATGGCTCTGTTGCTGTGCAAAGCGAGATAAACTCTGTCATAACCTTCCCTTTTTGAAATACAACAGGTATAAAACTGAAGATATATATATATATACACACACACACACCTGCATGTTATTATATTTCCAAAACTCTCTCCAGGCCTTTGTATTAGTTCCCTTTTGACCTCCTGGGTATTTTCACCTGTCGAGTTTCGCACTAACTTGGACAAATGGTAAGGTCACACCAGAGTGAGGAAAAAGTGACCGATAAGGCTAGCTGAAGCTCCTCTATTGTTTGTGTTTCCTTTCTTTATTTTAAGTTCATGTCTTTGTTCATCTGCAACTCTTTGTTTACTAAAACTCTGTGCACTTATTGCACAACTCGCTACACCTCAGCATGCCTCAAGTAGGGAGGCAACTCCTCAACTTCTGTCAGGATCCTGAAAGAGAAAATAGTGCGAGACAAATACCTTTAGTACCGGTCGGTGCCTGAAGTTACGTGTGGTCACTAAAAATAGACATTCCTTTATAATGTAGCTGGATTAAACGTTCTCAGAGTGGTCAGGCTTCAGATTCTTTCCCTTAGTGCTAAAGATCTTGCTTTAAATTATTATTTTTATCAAAGACTTCAGTCACAAGAGAGTTCCAATAGAGACATTGGAGAAGTGCTTGTCCATTTCTAACGTCATTATTTTATGCTTTCGCAGTTTTTGTTGTTTGGTACTTGGTGCAAAATAGGGCCGACTGCCACAGGACATTTCGTACCAACAAACGTCAATTTATATCCACACAGCGGACATTTTTTACCCACTTAGGACCAATAACAGCCAGTTTACATACTGCAGACTTTGCAACACTCGTGAAGTCTGGGGTGGTAGAACAGAATCCCAGACAGTGTGTAAAAAATAAATAAATAAACTAAAATTAAGAAGGAAAATAAGAACAGCTGAATCTCACACTGTTAAACAGGAAATGTCTGGAGAAACCCCAACAATGACTGGAAAACCCAGCTCCTCCCTACCAGTCCCAATTTACCCCCTTTCTGAGACCCCCACCCCCCTCCCAAGCCTTTAACAATACTGCTTGATTCAAACTGAGACACAGCATTTAGCAGCTATTAATAACACATGATGACAGGGTCCGTCATAATCAAAGCCCGGCTGCTCCTTTCAGGATGAGCCGAGGACGACGGACAAGGTGCTGACATGATAAGATCATTTTGTGGCCATAGCAAGAAGTTCAAGAACATTCTATGCGTGGCAGCAATTGCCAAGTAAATTCAGTTGACGCAAAAGAAAGCGATTAAAAAGATACAGCTCTGGAAAAGGCAAGAACATCAAGAATACCCTTTGCATGGCAGCGATATTCAGATTAAATCAGTTCGAACAAAAACAAAGAGCAACTGAAAACACACAGGATGCAGTCAAAACAGAAGAGCAAGAACTTTAGTGACGCTGTTTGTGTGAGAGTGTGACTATGGCCTGTTGGGTAAATATAGCTGGGCCAGGACAAAACTTAACTGGCTCCAATAAACTCCATTTATCATTGTAGTGTGTGTGTGTGTGGGGGGGGGGGGGTGTGTGTGTGTGTGTGTGTGTGTCTTGTTTGTGAGGGGGAAAAAAAGAGAGAGAGGGAGAGAATTTGGAAGCGTGGGGAGGGGGTCTGTCTGTGTGTCAGGCAGGAGTCCTGCTCATCTCGCTCCATGAGTTAAGTTAAATCACAGACAGGGGCTGGCACTCCGCAGCGGTCTCTCTCTCTGTCCCTGTGTTCATCCAGCTCTGAAGGCATCACACAGCCTCCTGGTTCCACAGCTGAAGGTAAGAGCTCCCACTCTAATAAAAGTTTTTATGTCAGAAATCTCTGGGTTTCTGTTGCTTTCAGTAATTAAATAGTACTTTTCAGGCAGTCAGCTAGTGGCTCCCTGTCCTGGGGCAGAACGCTGGCAGTTGTAATAATATTTATGTAATGACAACTCCACAAGTTATTTGTAACCACTGCTTTGACTGGTGAGGCCCATCGTCGCCATTTGTTTAGGTTATTCATGTGAAAGACCTGCAAAGTGTCTACTTTAGCCTTTGAAATGGCATGAAGGGAATTCTGCCATATATTTCGCAACCTATGCAAAGTAGCGTGTTCATAGACACACTGGATTAGGTCTGCTTCCTGACAAAACAAGAAGATGCATTCCTGCTGAAATGCCCAATTCTTAAAGAATGCTATCTAAAGGTGAGCGGACATTGTTTGGGGAATAAAATCATGTGGGCCTGTGTGAATAAACAAGCATGAACTTCTTTCGGAAAGACTTTATTCTCGACTAGAACGTGAGATGTATGTAGGTCTAACTTTTCTAGATGATTCGTAAGCCTTTGATGGTTTTCATATTTATAACCAAGGCAGCGTCAAAGCTCCGCAGCAAAGTAATCCTCTAATGGACTAAAAATAAGTAGGTGAGAAAATGACTTCTTATCTGTTGTGTTGTAAATAGACATGTGAGTACAGTGCAGGAAATGAATGGAACTCCATGGGCAGAACCTTGTTCTGTTTAATTGTGCAGGCCACATGTGGACTCAGTTCTGTAAACAAACAACTGTTTGGACCTGACATTTGAAGTATGCAGTTTCCATTATCTGCTCTGCAGCAAACCGTAAGACATGACCCAGTTAGCTTATGGACACCAGGAGCGTTGCTAAACGAAAAGCCCAACGAGGGCACAAGATCTCAATACAAATAAAGTCTAGCTGTAACTATTTAACTTATCTCTATGTTTATTTCAAACTGCACAATACAATAATTACATTAGAGCAAAATTATTCTGTGCGATATCGCAATCCCAAAAAAAATTACTTGGTTGCAACATTTGGTTGGCATATATTATGTAAGATATTTAGAATAAAAAGAAACATGGTTTCTAAGGATACTTAAACTGGCTACTTGGAAAGACTTCCATTGTCCTTCATGCCTACAACTGGATGTAGATGTAGGGAGAACAGTGTAGAGAAAGAAAAAGAGGAATGATGAAAATATGGATTATTCACAATAGACAATGCAACAATCAGCAATGTCACAATTCATTTTTATATCTTAAATCTTGCAGTTATTCACACCTTTGGCAAATATAGATTAAAAGTCATATCCATTCAAACATAGCGCTTGTTTTTCAGTGGGAATGAAACCGGTGTATCTGAAATAGTAAGAAATATATGTTATGTTCATTGGCAGTATAGTAAATATAGATATACATCCATGCATTTACTGACAGATCATGTTCAGCTCAACCCACCTTTAATTGTCTTCTTCTATTTCTCTTGATGAAAAATGCATCCCCACGTCACAATGCTGCCATTAGTCTTTGAGGTATGAATGAATACATACACATTTTTTTAAAAATAGTTTCAAAACACACATTTACTATGAAAAGCTGGAAATTAGAAGAAATCACTGCTTCAAGTTTTCTTCAGCATACATAATCTTTTTCTAAAACTATTCCCACTTACAGTTGGGCAAATATTTTTAAACTTTTGTTGTGCAATTTTATTTGTACAATTTCGCAACAGTCAGTTTCTGTACATAATCTTTTCTATTCCCCCTCCTTCCAGTCAGATTGTTTTTGTTTATTTCCTAAAATAGATCTTCAGTGGCTTTCAAGTTTTCGCTGAAATTTGATCGGGGGCACATGGATAAAATGTTCATGGTGGCGACTATGCTGTTACTTACTTATTCATTTTTCTGCACATAAAGATGCAAAATACTTTATATGCAACAATACAAACAGTACGAGAAGCTTTGAACTTCATTTGAAGTGCCGACTTAATAATTTTGAGGAAAGTGGTGACAGAGTATGGTTAGATATAACTAATATTAATCCTCAGGGAGAAACTGATGAGTCATACTGTCTTGCCAGTTTTAATGCAGGCATGAATTAGTTGTGACAAATGGAGGTGAATGTGTGCTCTTCTAACTTGCTAAGATGTGCAGGATGTGAAGAGCTGAAAGCACCTATTGTTGAAGGAACTTCCTGTCGACCAAACGAGGCTGAAATGAGAGGACGATCAGGAGATGGCTAATGCATGCCTCCTAATGGCATGGTGAACCATGCATTCGGAAGCATGGTGAACCTTGCTTCCTAATGGGCTTTGTATAAATCATTAACTCCATCAGCCAGAGACTGTAGTTGCTTCTCGCTATGGCTGACCAGATGGTGGTGCTCATGTCAGAGCAGATTGGTGCTGCAGCTGCGGGCAGTTTCGAATAACTCGGTTGATGGGAACCTCATTTCTGTTTAGCCCGGTTTGCTTTCTCCAGCAGGATTCCCATGAGTTCATGCAGGAAGAGGCACATTTGAATGCCCCCAAAATAGGATTAGATGTGGGATGTTGCAACTACAGTGTCACTCAGAACTCAGTCAGCACGCCTTGGGTCGGAAAAGTCCACAAACGTTCTCAAAACTTTGATTTTTATCTTTCATTGTCAGCAGCTTTGTGTTTGTAGATGGGCACAGTGACACACGGACCTTTGTCTTGTCTTAGAGGATGCAGCTTGGTTGATGTTTACCTTCCTGAGTGTGGTCACCCAAGGTTTATGGCTACCGTTTAGTAATGTGCCATCTCACTCAGAGCTGAAGCTCACTGGACAGAGCGGCGTTTATTAACCTGTTGCAGATCAACCTTCTTTTGGTACCACCTTACAATTTTTATAGGATTCTCATACTTTCAGCTTTGCTTAAATAGCACTGCTCTAGCAATCACTATCCCCCCTCATGGAAAAATACCAGTGGTCAACTAATCGCATACTGGTATATAACCTGTACAGTCCGCATGTTGTCAGATTGTTTCCACTTGTGGTCATCAGAAATGTTTTGACCACCAAGAGATTCACTGTAACTCTAGAGCCTGAATTTTTTTTTTACCTTGTGTCTTACTATAACTCCAAATTCTATGCATTTCATTGGATTATGTTACAGACTAGCGTTAGCCATAGTTGTGACTTTTACTGGACATTTACTAAATCATTTAAATCATTTCATTGTAACCATGGTTGTAAATTTAGGGTCATCATCCTGCCGGAAGGGGAAACTTTACTCTAATCTAGGCATGGGCAGCTTCTAATAGGTTTTCTTTCAAGATAGCTTTACTTAGAGCTCTATTCATCTTCCTCTCAACGGTGCAGTTTCTCTGTCCCTGCTGAAGAAAAGCATCCTCACAATCATGATGTTGTCAAAACCATGTTTGAGTGGTAAGAAAATCACAGCATGATTTGTGACTGAGCCATGGATCTCTGCAGATCCTCCAGAGTCACCATGATGGTGCCATTGTCTGGCCTGTCAGATTAGGAGGACAGCCATGTCTTTCTGGTTTTATAGTCTCCAGTTGATGAATTGAGCAGTGGTCTGAGAGATGTTCAAAGTTCTGGATATTACTTTGTAGCTTTAAACTTTAAACTTCTCCACAGTCTTATCCTTGACCTGTCTGCTGTGTTTCTTGATCTTCACTGACGTTCTCTCACAGACCTCTGAGGCCTCCATAAAACAGCTGCATTTATTTTGACGCTAAATTACACACAGGAGGACTCCATCTACCAGTCAGATAACTTTTGATGGCTTCATTCAGTCTTGAGGTAGCAGACCAAAAAGACTGAAGCAAAATGAATGGCATCAATTTGTATAAAATGCTTAAAACTATGCATCATTTTCCTTCCAATTCACAATTATGGGATGCTTTCTGTTATTATGTTACCTAGATTGCATTAAAGTTTATTAAACTATGGAAGCGTTCAATGGTTTTGAATGCATTTGCAAGGCACTGTAATCTTAACCTCTAAAATAATGGCATGGTCCTGCTTTGAATAATATTTTGCTTCACAGACAAAAAAAAAACCCAGAAAAGAATATGTTTAGGAAATCCCAGCAATGACATCTCTGGTCTCTCTTTGCTTTGTAACCATTACAGAGGAAGGTCTGTGCAGGAAACTCCGAGAGCTTTTCATTACGGTGTTGCCCTTGGCAGCCATGCACCTTCCACACTGAAGACGCAGTGCCCACATCTGCAACCGATACCATTGTTGCTTTAGCACTCGGAAAATTCATCACCTAAAACCTGGTGGAAAATGAAGAGATCCTCCAATCTAAGATAAAAGAGTTTCACTTCACGGCTCAGACAAGCTTTAACCTCACTCCGACGGCAGCACGAAACACAGTTTCTCGAAGAACAAAATTGAATTTTAATTTAACAAACACTCACCTGTTATTTTTGCCTAAATCTTTCAATGCACCACTTTTTTTTTTTTTTTTTTTGCTCTCTACTGAGACGTAAAAGAACATTTGAGTGCAATCGTATTGCTAGAGTGCCATCTTGTGGCAAGACACACAGTTTTACCAAACTGGTACTTTAAGGACTTAATTTCTGCCTTTTGTCATTATCTCAACAAAACAGTCAACTTAATTTCCCTAAATCAGCCCATTTAATTTTTATAGCATCATCAAGCTATTCACCTGTTCTTGAGCTCAAAGCTCAGTACATGTCTCTCTGTGTGTCTGCCTGGTTTAATGATTCCACAAACATCCTGTTTGCTCATAATTAGTAACAGAAAGTGTCTTTATGGCCTAAATGTTACATACACACGCCTTATGCTAATATTATTGCATCAGTTTCGCTAATGACACCACTAAGCTATTCTATTAAACATAAAGACTATCAGCAAATGGGAGGATTTTTTTTATTTTTACAACCATCTCTCATTCTGCACATACAAATGAAGTTAAAAAAAAAAAAAAAAAAAACTAGCCCTGGGGCAAATTTTCTGTGGCACGCAGGTTTGATTTTCTCACAGAGTGAAGTTTCCACAGAGCCGAATCCCTGCTGTCCTGTTTGTTTAGGTGTGTGCTGATTAGAAGTTCTCAAGCTGGGTGCGACGTATCTCCGCTCGCCAAGGGTTTCGAACATGACAGGTCTTTTTGCGGCGCCCGGAGCCACGGAGCTCTTTAACTCTCTCCTCGCTGCTCCCTCTCGCACCTCTGCCTTTAACGCCATTGTCATCAGAGCTCGGAGCTGTGCCATGAAAGCCTTCAATTAGCACAGGTCGTAATGCCGGGTGTAAACATTCATCTGGGCGCTGTCAGTCCACAAGTCTGATAAACACCCCCAGCTCCCTCACCCCCTTTTGCCCTTCATTAGCTGAGGGAGAAATTAGAGGAGGGAACAGAAAACAGACCGTCTGAATAATGATCTTTCAAAGGACATTTTTGGAATATTGAAAAACATGTGACATCTGTTTCTCATGGCTTCTTCATTTACAGAAATAACATAAAGCTTCAGGATGGCTTTAATGTTCAGGTCTTTAATGAGCTAGTGCAGGGCGGGCACTTTCATGGGTGCTCGTGTGGATTAGCGTTTATGGACCATGCCAGCAGTAATGACGGCTCCTCTCCCAGACTGTCTGTGACATTTCTGTTGTGTTTTCTTTTATAGGACGTGCCGAGGCCCTCGCCCAAGGCCTGTATCAGTCGCCACAGACGCACCCCCCACTGACACGGTTCCCTACTCTAAAGGATCTGGCACCGCAAAAAAAAAACAAAAAAGGGTGGGGGAAATGCCGAACCAAACGAGAGGCGAGCCAGCGGGGATAAACCTGACATGTGGCATGTCTGGAAGCCACGAGTTCATCTTCACCCTGGTGCCCATCGTCTACGCCTTCAACTTTGTCATCGGCATCGTCGGAAACAGCATGGTGGTAGCGGTCATCTACTGCTACATGAAGCTCAAAACGGTGGCCAATATCTTTGTTCTCAACCTCGCCATGTCTGATCTCACCTTCGTCATCACTCTGCCCATGTGGGCGACCTTTGCAGCCATGGGTTACCACTGGCCTTTTGGAGGGTTTCTGTGCAAGACTGCCGCTGGACTGGTTATGTTCAACCTCTACACGAGCATCTTTTTCCTCACGGCACTCAGCATTGACCGTTACCTGGCCATTGTGCACCCGGTGCGCTCCCGGCAGTTTCGCACCGTGGTGTACGCACACATCACTTGTGTGATGATCTGGCTGTTTGCCTTTTTGCTTAGCGTTCCCATAGCCTTGACCAGGGATGTCCACTACATCGAAAACTCTAAAACCATAGTTTGTGGCACCCTGCACCCAAACGACAAAGACGTCAAAAGGCTAAACAATCTCCTCCTGTGCATCAGCCTCATGAAAAGCCTGCTGGGTTTTCTGATACCTTTTGTCATCATCATCACTTGCTACTGTCTTATTGGGCGGGCCCTGCTAAGGGTGAAGCATATCCAGAAAAGCTCCTGCTCCCGGGACGACGAGGTGCTGCGCATGCTCGCGGCAGCTGTCCTGGCCTTCTTCCTGTGCTGGGCACCCCACCAAGTATTTCACTTCATGCAGATGCTCACTCAGCTTATCTTGGCTAACAATTGCACCATCCTAGAAATCATTGACACTGCCATGCCGTTCACCATTTGCATTGCCTACTTCAACAGCTGCGTCAACCCCATCGTGTACAGCTTTGTAGGGCGCAACTTTCGCAAGAACTTACTGAGACTGCTGCGATGCTCTCCAGGCGGTGTTGCAAGGCCTCATCCCAGCATCAGCTCTAAGATGAGCGCGTTCTCGTTCCGTGCCTCTGAAGCGCTGAGCCTCACAGTCAAGAACAGCGTTTCCTGCGATGTCAAATGACAACGGCCAAAGACAGAAACTGTGAACAGATGAGTTGTCCTCCGTCTTGTGGACTGCGGTGAAGAGACTGAGAACTGAGACGTCTGAAGCTTTAAAACCTCAGCTGTAAAATATGAGCAGTGAAACATTTAAAAGAAAAAGACCAAAAAACAATCACTACCTTATTATGTTGCAAATTCGGCATTACCTCATATTTTGTAAACCATAAACTTTAATACATTTTAGTAGCGTGACCCAAAGGAGTCCTTTATTGTGAAGTGGAAGGGAAATGATGCTTACATTTTTGTGATGAATGAAAATCTAAAACGAATGGCATGAATTTTGCATTCAACTTCCCTGATTGAGTTTTCAGTAGAACTAGCTTTTGCTGAAAACACAGCATGATGCTGCCACCACAGTGTTTAAGCATGGGGCACGATGTGTCCAGTGTGACAGTTTCCACAAGTAGCCTTTTGCATGTTGGCCTTTTGACCAAAATGTTTAATCCTGGTCTCATTTTATTGGAGTGATATTTTACACATGATCTGCCTCCAACAGGACATGGGGAACACTACAAATTGGATTTCTTACTGCTTACATACCATCGTTCCCTGGTCTAAATGATGCTGTTTATGCATTAATGTTCTCTAACCAGCCTAGAATTATGTCGATGTGAAATTACCCACTGGTGGACTCCATTTAGTCATTAGATGGCTTTTGAAAGGAGTTGTTTGAGCTGGATTTTATTTGGGGACATCAGAGTAAAGAAAGCTGAAAACATTTTTATGCCATGCTTTCTAGGTTTTTATTTGCTTGTGTTATAATTTCCATTTTACAAGTATGCCTTACTTTGGTTTGCTCCGTCACATAAAATCACAAAATGTAAGTAAGTTACATTGAAGTTTAGTGCCTGTACTGTAATAAAATGTCAAAAGAAAATTGAAGGGATATTATTGCTTTTTTTGCAAGGTACTGTAATCATCCACCAACATTACGTTCCCAAATATAAACTTCAATTTGTATTTGGGAATTTGTATCACTTCTGAATAACTCCTGAAACTACTGTATCTACATGAGATAACATTGCTCTAATAGAAAGGTTTGTGACTAATTAAAGCTCACTTATCCCATTATTTATAAAAGATGTGCATGTTCTGCAGGATTTTGTCAGCGCTGCGTCCTAATGAAGCAGCATAGTTATATATTGCAGAAACCTCGGTGTGCATTCTGTGTGCTCAGCAGGTTTTCCAAATGCTTTCATCAGTGATCAAGTGTTCTGATCCGACCCTGCATGCTCTGCCTCAAAATGTTCTGCACGTTGTCATGTAAATTTAAAAATGTAATATATTAGGCTCAGATAATGTGATATTGCTTTGTGATGCTGACAATTTATGTAAAAATGTATATGTGTGTGGTAGAGTTCCATGTTGGGTGATATTTGTCTTTGTGGTAAATATGTACTATTATGTTTTTTTGTTTTTGTTTTTTTACTCTGTAAGTGTAAAATTTGTGACTAAATATGAGAGCAGAAATAAATTTAAAACATGTCTATGAGTTGTTGTTTTCTTTCTTTTTAGATTTTCTACAAAGATTAGTCAAATCATACATGAATAACATGAATTATGTTTTTGGGAGTAAATGAGGAGTCTCCAAAAAGACATATTAATTACAACAGTCCCATGAAGGCAGCTAATTCTTTGCTTTGCACACACACAAAAAAATAAAAAAAAATAACAGGTATTGATAAATAGCAATAATAATAATTAAATTTAACAAATGCATATACTTTTGAAGGCCATACATGTTTATCTTCAGTGATAATGATATTTTATTAATTTTGATTAACCTTTCCATTACTACAAAAATCTAACTACTCTATTAAACTACGCTATGTTTGAGTTTTGCTTTATTTATTTTTGTTTGTTTTTCTGGCCCATGATCATTTTTAATTAGACAATGTTGGCATAATATTTGGACACTAAAAATGAAAAGATTTTTTTTTTTTTTTTTTTTTTTAAAGATTTTTCAGGTAGAAGGGTTTTGGACTGAAGTTGAGGCTGGATGAATATCTCATTCATTAGGGATGCGACTAAAATCACATAAGTATATTTTTACCATTTCTCAGATTTAAATATGTACTAATATTGAAAAGGCAAAATTTGATCATTTTTATTTAGGAATAAACACAGATGATGCTGAGGTGTAATAAAGGTGTAAAACATTAAAGATCTGTTGATGATCAAATGTTAGAATTATTGAACTTTGGCGCCCTCTGCAGGTCAACCTTTGGATGCCAAACAGTTTGATGTTGGGGTTTGATGATCATCGCCATCAAGGTGTTCCTGCGATGTACGTTGTGTAAACAATGTTTGGGTTGAGCATCAGTATGGAGTCAATGCAAACTTCAAACTTAGCGCATTATGTTCAAATGGAAAATTTAAACTGTAGCGGAAAGCATTGTAAAGCTGCGATGAATATTTAAAACCATTCACTCTTCAGTATTTTTATCAGAGATGTTCAGTGTGATTTAAACACCCAGCTGACGGTGACTCTTCTACCAGAGCTTAGCGCTAAACGAAGCAGAACATCTGGAGCAAAGTAAGAGAGAAGATCAATGTCAATTGGTTGAGTCCATGCATTAAAGTACATAAGAAATTAAGTTTTATAGTCTAAACCTTATTTCACACAAACCAATAAACAAGAATCAACTATAAATCTGTTGTGTACCTGGTAGCTATTACCTAAAAGATCAAAAAATAATACATCAATTTAATCTACAAACTACTTATCATTGCAAAGGGGATAATCAATAAAGGAGCACTTAAGCTGACCAACTGAAGTAGGTAAAAGAACAGTGTTTGTAAGTGAAAGCTCGAGTTAAAGAGATGTGTTTCAGTACAAATCCTGTTTTACTTCCAATCATAACATTAAATGTAGGTACCTTATATTATTTATTCCCATATAGGTCCGTTTTTTTTTTTTGTTTTTTTACAGATAGAAGAATGAGCTAATTCCATTCCCTCTTCTAAACCCAATCGTATCAGCAAATGACTCAAAGGAACCGCAGCTTCGTCACACCTGCAAAGAAAACGTATCTGACCAATGAATGTTGTGGATTTTTATCCACACTAACAGGTCTGTCATTAAAGTCTTCATCTCCAATCACTCCCACACTCAGCTGCTGCTCTTCCACCAACCAATGAGGTTACTCCAGAGTGCAGCAGGCAACAGAGAATTACCATTGAAATAAACATGTGTGAGTCAGAGTGTAACTTTATGTACATTTCAAAGAACACTTATGGAGTCATAATATGAGGAATTGTTCTTCTGTTAGAGTTGCTAATATTTTCTGTGTGTCAAGGCGTGATTTAGAGGGTGAGTTTTCAACTATTTATGTCTGACCTCAAATGTAGAAAAATAAACCCCAGCTTTCAAAATGTCAACATTTTTTTAAGCAACATCATCACAATTACAAATCTGTGAATGAAAAACTAAATATATCTTTGATGCTTCCACAAAATTTAACTGGAAAAATACTGATCAAAACAAACTGGTCATTAGCAAATGTCATTCCCAATCGTACTAGGAATGGGTGTTTCCACAAAAACACCCAAAGGCCAGATTATGCCTTTGGGTGTTTTTGAAAAATAAGATTCCAATGCAGACTATATCCTCAGTTATCTTTCAATGTTTAAGTTTGCAGCAGGGCAATTGCAAAATAAGGCAAAACAAGAATGACATTTTTGGATGATTTGCAAAGAATAAGCCACCTTTTCTCCTAAAATAATTAGTTTTCAAAAGTGTGAATGAACATTTGAAGAAATATCAGACAATTGTTCTTAAGGCAGATGAAGCTAAAGTACATTGAATGAAGAAAACAAACTAGCATCTTTAAAATATGTTAGCAGAATGGTGACGATTTTGCTTGACCTGGACACTATTTAGCAGTTTTCAAGAGTTAAATTGGAAGTATTCAAGAGTTACTTGAATACAACTTGTGTAAATATGGGTCCTGCCACCTATTAATTCATTATGAAAAGACAATTATTGATAAAGTGACACAGGAAAAGACCACTTCAAGTTATTTATATCAAATCATTTTCAGCTTTGGGCAAAAATCGGATCGTTAATATTCGTGATTTGCAAAACCCTGGAATTGAAAAGGTGCCATTCTTCCCATTCATTTTACCAAGATAAGAGTGCTATAAACAGCAAAATTCGCATAACATCACTGAGTCAAGCTTTCAAGAGCTAGACAGCGCTCGCAGGTTACGAGTGCATAAAAACTTCTGGTAATGTCGTCTAATGCGTTTCTGAAAGCTTAACCATGAACTCACCCCATCACTGTGTGAGTCTTATCTACAGGCCACATTTAGCTGCAGCAAACCATTTACTCCCCACTCACATGCCTCATTCTCATGGCTCTTTCACCTCTCGCCGGGGCGTCCGAGGGGTGCACAGTTAGAGCTCACACCCCTGCTCTCCAGCTCTCACACTGACTGAACCTCATTGCGCGGCTCTGCCCCCTCTGCTGCTCGCTTGTGATTTAGGCTCTCCGGCGATACTTTACCAAACAAAAGAGCTCCAGGGATCCTACATAACTCATGTGTTCCCTGGGAAATATAATTTCCTGCACATGCCTTTCTCTGGAGGGGCTGGAGGTTAATTTCCTTCTAGCAGCTCACGGAAGTCTACCGTTTCCTTTTTCGTTTGTTCTGTTTTGGTTTGGTTGTTTTGGTTTCATCATTTTGCTGAAAAAATGAGGACCAAAAACCGGTGATAATACAGTGGAGCCCCCTTGTGTAGGCTCAGGGTTTATAGTTATGGTATGAATTAGGCTTTGGTTAAAGTTAGGGTTAGGAACATAGTAGTAACAGCAGATAGGGTTAGGGAAAATGTCTAGGCTAAGCATAAATGGAATACTAAAATGAATGGAAGTCAATACAAAGTTCTAATGTGTGTATGCGTGTGTGTGTGTGCGTGTGTGTGATCCACATAAATACAATTGTTGGTGGTTCAGCCTTTCATGATATCAGCTATGTTACATTGCTGCCTTGCCGCCTTGCCGTCTCAGAGTACAACTAGATAGTAGATCTTCTCAGCATCAGAAGGTGGCCCAGTCATCCTGTCCTGTCCCGATGTGTTCAAGATAAAAGTATTCCTACCCCTCCGACTGACAATTTTTCTGCCAAATCACACCGGAGGCGGGCCCACGGATGGACCCATTGCAGTGGTGGAGGTCTGATGCCTGGGGGTGTTTGTCTTTAAGGCTCTTAGTCCAGCAGCACAGTAGGTGACAACAATAAAGCACCGTTTTGGCAGCATCTCTGCCCTGTGAAGCATCTGCCTCAGTCTGGAAAATGAGCCAGTGATCAGTAGGGAGTTCACATACGCTGCCGCAAATCACGCTGGCAGTAATGTGATCTATGCTTATCTATTTTAACAAAATGAAATATTCTAAGTTTTTAACAAGTCTTTGTATTTTTGTCGGCTGTGCTGTAAAATAACCGCAGTTACATGCACTTGTTTGTTACAACTCAATTTATAAGATATTGGTAAGAGCCATCTGTCAAAGCTCCATCAACTGTTATGCCGCTGCATTTGTTTTTGCCCACAAGATGGCAACAGAAGATTTTAGCCGAGCAATTTTGTTCCTGGCTTTATTAAATCTGTATAGCAGAATCAAATGTTACTCTTGGTATTAGCAGAAGGTCTGAGGGACCATATTGGTAGCAGGGGATGAAAGCAGAAAGCATCATGTGATCCGGCGGCTGTCCCAGTGGTGTAAATTCCTCTTTTGTTTTTCCAGCTCTAAGCTAAAGCAGCGGCGACTTTGACTTTTTCTCCAGCTATGACAGGTATGTGAATTCTTCATATTGACATTTAATCATTGATTTTATTTTATTAATTCAGTTTTTGAATGCATTTTATTTTCATGATTATTTTTATTGTATATATTGTTGATTTACAAAGACTTGCATTTGCTACTCAAAGATTTGACACCGTGCATACATTACAACTGTGTTGTATGCGTAATACAATACAACACTTTGAAGATCCTGGGTTCATATCCTGGCCTGTTATAAAGTTTCCACATTCTACCTGTTCCTCTCTGGGTATTCCAGTTTCCTCTCACAGTCCAAAAATAAACAATAGGTCAACTGGTCTCTGTGTATTGAGTGTGGTGACCTGTTCAGGGTATACCAAGCCTCTCGCGCAATGACCTCTACAGATAACCACCAACACTGTCGGAATCAAGTTGCATTTCTGGCTGGGCTACTCCAAAATATTTGATATTACTGCATGTTAGGAAAAACATATTGGCTAAATTAAAATATTACATTAAGCCTAAATCTGCCAGGAGTATGAATGAATAACTTTGGGTTTAACAGAATATCATCAGGCTTAATTGTGACAGAAATTCAACCTTTGGTTAAGAGGAACATCAGCAGTGCATACATAAGCATGATTGACATTGCCAAGATCCTTCTCCTGGCTTCCATTGATTGTTTCTGGTTAGCTCTGGGAGCAATAGGAGAAGGCAGAGGAACCAGATTTCTGTTTTCCCCAAAATGATCTGTCTCATACTGTACTGATACAACATAGTGACAGTTTTAACAAATATGTAAATTACATACTGCAGCTTTAATGAACTGCTGCTCTACGTTAGTTATTTAGCCTGTGGATGTTCATTCTTTTATTTTTGTCTTTTAAATGGTGTCTAATTCCATTGGTAGGTCACGTATCCACCACAGAACCAACCCAGACAAAACGAAGAGACAACCATCAACACACAGGAGGACAATCTCCAAATCTTCTAACACCCATGCCTGTGAACTGCGAGATTGACAAGAGCTCCTGGAGTAGACCTACACAGACATATCGCAGAGTTAAGAGCTTCCTCAAAACCACATGTCTCGTTTGGTGTGTATGTTGGTGTATTTTACAACAGGGACCAAGTTCTGTGATCTATTCCTGCATATTCTGTCAGCAGCTGGACAAAAAAATGGAGATCTGTTGCATTTTTAGTGCAATTTTATCCATGATGTATGATTAACTAAGACTGTCTATAATGTGGCATTGACAAGTCTTGCTGTTCTTGTTAAAAAGTTGGGAGTTTTTTGTTTTTTTAATTTGCTGTCAACAACATATTCTAAAATGAAACGGTCATATAAATTCTCCATATTTAAATATAATCACATTTTCTTTTGTTTAATTCCTCAGAAGTGGATTTTCCAAGACCTAAGCGCTATATTCAAATTTTACATTTCCTGGAAACAGACACCATTGATTACTCAGTGCTTACAATACTGAAGCAACTATTAATAACATGAAATTAAGACATTGTTGCTATTTGGAGTAGACTACGTCAAGTGACCTTGGTTGAAGTTTCCGTAAAGATCTATTAATCATTGACTAGGCGAATTGGCAAAAATAAGTCAACAGGTGCACGCAGTATGGGGACTTTCAGGGAGGATGTATGATAGGGACGCATCTTGGATTTGGATTGGTGGATGGGTGAAGGGCTGAAGGCTATAAGTGCCGTCTGCAGGTAGGGTCAGCTTCATTGCCAACATGAAGCTCCTGTTGTTTTTCGGATTTGTGGCTGTCGCCTTGGCTGAAGTCACTCGCTTTGAGGGGTAAAGTTTTCATTTTATCAATGCAGACGCAAACACTTTGCTGTGAATTTTAGATGAATGTCAGAAGCTGTCGTGCTAATTATGCCGTTGCTGTGAGGTAAAGCATTGTAGAGTTAAATTTACAGTGTGTTAACAAGGAAGCCGTGAGAATCAGGTCCAAGTCTGCAATCTGTCTGCGTTCTCACATTAATGTTTGGTACCACACAAACGTTTTGAAAGACATTTCTCTTAATATTTCTTTTCCTCATGCAGCCAGGTGTTACTGTAATATTCAGTCTTAAACAGTATTTCTCCATTTATACACTGATAATTTTTTACATAACTCAAAGTAATTAACTCAAAGTTTCATACTAAAAAGCATCAGTTTTCGTAGAATTGGCTTTGCTGGGGTAGTGATTGTGTGTCTAGTGCTTTTTGTCAGAAGAAAGGAATAGCAAAAAAACTCCTCTGGTATTTGTTTTGCAATTTCATATGGAGCATTGAATTTTTCAACCATCAATAATAATTAGAAAACATACTGTAAAAAGCCCCTGATTGTACTTTGTGCACTTAATTAATTGAAACTTGTCGCAACACAATGTGCTTCAATTTCTTTGGCTCGGTCTACTGAAAATAGTAAAGATTGCTCAGCTTTACTTTAGCATCTTTCTACACGAGTACACAGAAGAAACTAACGACATCTGTCCATGATGTTTTCTTGATTTAAATCGCTTTCTTTGTTCTTTCTCAGAGACAAAGTCTTCCGCCTGAAGCCGACCCTCGATGCACACGTGACCCTCATTAAGCATCTGGCTAAGAGCATTGAGGTCTACCACCATAGCCACTCACTCTACACTGCCGTTCTATTGCAAGGCTTCAGATTTGTTGATGCTGACAAGTGAAAAAAGTGATACACGACCAATAATTTTAAAGCCTGTGTAGATATACTTCAAAGTGCTTCTTTGTTTAAAATAAAAATGTACATTGACATTAGTGTTTTAGTCGATATTAAAAGTTTTTTTAAGGAGCTTGTGGTTGAACATTTCAATTGACAAATGTTGGACTCTGCTGCCACCTGCAGCTTGACTTCTGGAGGCCCGACAGTGACGATCTGGTGACTATCGACATCGATGTGGACATCCACGTGCCTGCCAGGTACCTCGACATGGTGTACATCACGTTGGAGCAGGGTGGCGTTGCATATGAGTAAGTCACTGATAGCGTTTTCACGTAAGTGCACATTTCTGTAGGTGTAGTTTTGAAAACATGATTTTTATGATTCTACTTACACTGTTCTATCAACGCTGCTCAGGATTCTCATCGATGACTTTCAGTCTGCCGTTGATGGCCAGGCTGACAGCGGTGCCTCTCCCAGAGCTCACAGCTACACCAAGTACAACACCTGGAGTGAAGTACGAGAGGAAAACGACATCCGTCACGAAAATAATACCGGCCTCTGGTTGTACGTCAGACTTAATTTATGTTCTTGTCTTGTTTGTTTCAGATCGAGGCATGGACCAACACTATCACCTCCTCCAACCCCTCCCTGGTGAGCAAGCAGATCATCGGAAACACTTATGAGGGGCGTTCAATGGTTCTCCTCAAGGTATGTCGGCTTCACCCAGAAAGAGCAAATGACCCCACCTGTTCATGAATTTTACTTTACTGTTCAATGTCTTAATCTAATCAAACAACCACAGATTGGCAAGTCATCCGCCTCACCTAAACCCGCCATCTTCATGGACTGTGGCTTCCATGCTAGAGAGTGGATTTCCCCTGCTTTCTGTCAGTGGTTTGTCAATGAGGTAAGTAAGAAACCGACACGTAGATTACAAACATTATTTTCTGTATGAACGTTGTCTGATTAAACTGTTTTGTTTGTTTTTTTCCCTCAAAAATTCCTCAGGCCGTCACTACCTACGGCAGTGATTCTGCCATGACCAGCCTGCTCAACGACATGGATGTCTACGTTCTGCCCGTCTTTAACGTCGATGGCTACGTGTACTCGCACACGAACGTAAGCTTTGGGATATTAAAACCTCACATTTCAGTCAAACATAAATTAAGCCTCATGTTAGTTTTTGGATGTGCTTCTATCTTCTTGGGAATAACAGGACAGGATGTGGAGAAAGACTCGTTCCAGGAACTCTGGCTCATCTTGCGTCGGAACTGATCCCAACAGGAACTTTAACGCTGGCTGGTGCAGTAAGTGCAAAAATGCAGTTGAATCTTAATGGAAAACCTAACAATTTTATTTCACATCTAAAAGAAATAAATGTGTGAAGAAAATGTTAAAATCTTTGCAACAGATGCTGCAATATCCAGAGTTTTATTTTATTTGACGTGTCTGACAGACACCAAACTTCTATAAATTTGCATGCTACAAAAGAGGTCACATCTCTGCTCTTTACGTTATTTCTCATCCAATTGCACACAAGCTGAGCTAATGACTGCTTGTAAAAGAGAACAAACCTAAATCTTGTGCGATAAACTAAATTAAACAAACTGTAGGTTGGTGTCAAAAAGAGTAAAGATAAAACAAAATCATGACAGAAAGTATTAGAAATTAGACACTTACATACTAGTATAAAAAGGTATGTTTATTTTATTAGCAGTCAATTAGACTAAATATTTCTTGCTGTAGGTTTGTTATGACCAAAAGTATTACAATCCTACCTAACCTAAAACTTGAACAGTATAGTCTAGTTTAGTGGTAGCAAGTGAGGGGGAAAAAAAAAGGTGTTTTTTTTTTTTTAGTGTTTAAAAATGTGTCATTTTAAATAAACTCTTTTGATGTCATAAATTGAAGGCTTTCCTCTGTTTTTCTCAGCCATTGGTGCTTCCAGCAACCCTTGCAGTGACACCTTCTGCGGCAGCACTCCTGAGTCAGAGATCGAATCAAAGAATGTCGCCAACTTCATCCGCAACAACAAGTCCACCATCAAGGCCTACCTCACCATACACTCATACTCCCAGCTGCTGCTCTTCCCTTACGCCTACACCTTCAGCTTGGCTGCAGACCACAGCGAGCTGGTGAGTCCGTGGAGACTAAAGGTTGCACTCTTAATCGTGGGGTGATGTGTGGAAGAGTCTGATTTTTATGAATAAAACAATCCGTGAAACATATATGGAAAAAAAAAAAAAAAACATTTTCAAGAGAAGTAGACACAGCAAAACCTGAGTGGATAAAACTTCTCGCAATGTCTCCTAATGTGTTTCGGAAAAGCTTAACTGTGAACTCAACCCAGTGCCATCACAGTGTGACTCTTATCTACAGGCCACATTTAGCTGCTGAAAACCATTTACTCCCCACTCACATGCCTCATTCTCATGGCTCTTTCACCTCTCACCGGGGCATCCAGGGGCTGCACAGTTAGAGCTCACACCGCTGCTCTCCAGCTCTGCCCCCTCTGTTGCTCACTTGTGATTTAGGCTTTCCACAGACACTTTACCGAACAAAAGAGCTCCGGGGATCCACCATAACTCATGTGTTCCCTTGGAAATATCATTTCCTGCTCATGTATTTCTCTGAGGGGCTTTCATTTCCGTCAAGCAACTCACTTAAGCTTTTTGCAGTTTTTCAGAGAAACATTGCAAAAATGTTTTTGTTTAAACAAGTGTAGAGGATGTATGGCTGCAACAAGGGGGTAAAGCTGTATATTTTGTAGGGGAATTGCTGTTTGGATCTTGTTCAAGGAAGACAAAATCCCCCAATTGGAAGAGGTAACTTATGGTGGTTAATGTCGGCAAAATGAAGGAAAATCCTGTGTTTCAAATGCATTCACATGCTGTCAGAAGCCACGAAACCATATGAGCAGATGTATCACACTATAAACAGATGCAGTCATAGAAAAAGATTAAGACACCTGCCTTAAAAATATCAAGTTCTTTTCATTAAGATGTTTAAATTTTTAGGACAATCTTTTTTATCGATCTCTAGAAAAACATTATGAGATGAGTGAGACATTTGAGGGTTTTCATGCATGAAAAGTCAATTTCAAGTAATCCCACTATTAATATTAATATCAAGATCATAATCTAGATTTTTATATCGACAGTAGCAAGAGCCTGCTGAAGGTATTGTCATGCTGGCGCGTCTTTTAGCATCCACTAGCTGCTCAGACAGCCAGACTTGGGTGTCTTAGAAATCGCTTTGAAAGTCCTGACTATTTTCTGGATGGTGGAATAACTAAATAAAAATATTTTGGGGGCCTCCTTAAATCTGTTACCAGACAAAAGCTGCCGCAATAATCTTTTTGAAGGCCTCAGAAAAATCTTTTAAGCTTACCATTATGTTCTTCAACAGCCACAGGCACACCAAACCAAATGTCTGAGATTCAAACAAAGCCTCAGTGGTGTTCTAATCAATTCCCTCTCTAAGGTGATGTTTGATTTTGTAGAATAAATGAGGTGGTGTCCTGATTTATTATTAACCAGATATTATATATTATTTTTACATTTTGAAAGGCGTTCTGGCTGAGTTTTGCAATATTCTTTTTAATCTACCACAATGAAAATTGATATTAAGGATTCATAAGTTCAAACACAATTAGAAAAACCTATAGGGTTTCCCAGTTTTTAGCAATTGTAGATATTCATGTTTGCCTTTTATGACCAGATCTTTACAAAAAAATCACCCTTTGCCTTTTATTCCTTTCTCTATAGTTGAAGGTTGCTGAGGGAGCCAGTGCTGCTCTGACTAGCCTGTACGGTACCCGTTACACCAGCGGACCATCAGCTGCCACTATCTGTGAGTATATACAGCCAACAAATATTTATTGGTCTCTTGAGGGAAATGGAGTATTTGATGAATGACTGATTGTTTACACCTCAGACAATCTGCATGATGACTTGGTCTGTAAGCCTGTATGTCATCTAAGAGGAGGGACCTTCCAGAGACAACAAATGATGACTATCTATCACTTTACATCAGCATATGTTGCGCTGTGTAACTTTCCCACTCTTTATTTACCCTCAGACCCTGCTGCAGGAGGCTCTGATGACTGGGCCTATGACCTGGGAGTAAAATATTCCTACACCTTTGAGCTGCGCGACACTGGTTATTATGGCTTCCTGCTGCCCGAGTCTCAGATCAAGCCCACATGTGAGGAGACCATGCTGGCCGTCAAGTACATCGCCGCCCACGTGCAGAAGAACCTCTATTAAAAAGTGCGGTAGCCAGGACCCCTGCCCCCTGTAGCTCCACTACAGCAGCCCTTACAACCTCTAACCAATCTTCTGCCCTGTTTCCATGGATACGGCCATCTCCCGCCATGTTTTCTCACTGCATTTGACAGAATGTCGAGATGAGTGCAAACAATAAAATCAATGATCCATCCCAACATGCTGAATCAATTTTTTTGTATATATTTATCCTAAGCCCTTTTCAATGTTGAAAAATATAAACAACAGAACAACTCAATAAATTGTAGTGTGTGTAATATTGGCACATCAGAAAAACTATCATGTTTCGTTTTTTTTAGATTCAAACCGTCTTATACAGATGGCCTTGTTCCAATAGACGATGTGTATCTGTTCTTGAGGTTTTCAGTTCAGCAGCACAGTAGGTGACAAACGCAGAGCTGTCCGTGGCAGTGTCTCTGCTCTGCCAAGCATCTACCTGAACATAACCAATGCTCAATGGTAATTTTATCACCCCTATTGGGAAATCGATTTGGAGCGTACTTATTTATTAAAAAAAAAAAAGAAAGAAAAAACACAATAGAAACGCCAACACATAACGCAACACATCCACTATTCAAGAAGAAAACAGATAACAGACCTGAGTTTTCTGAAATTGATCAGCCAGCATTAAAAGGGCACTAGAGAAGGACTTCATCCTATTAAGTACAACAGCTGCAGGCACTAAAGAAGTCACACAACAAGCCAAAATAATACAATGCGTACAAAATGTTTCATTGGTACACTTTACAACTAAATAAAGATATATATGTAAGGAGTCTTAACAGAATACATAGTCTCTGACAATAGTGCATTCAGGGTAATGTTAATTTAATCCTACGAATAATTCATTTAGGTCCAGTAATTCTCTTTATTTAGCCTCTAAATGAATCAAGCATTCAACTGAAAAGATTATTTTTGCTGAGTTACTGAGATGTGATGCTCAGAGTTTTCCACAATGTTTTTAACTTCATGGACAATCCACTCAAAAAAAGGCTGATAACAAAGGAGAAAAGCCTTCCTTCTCAGCTTGTTGCATTTTTGTTTATCACTGTTGCAGCTCTGACAGATGTCTGCAGATCAGATTTCCCTCTCTCCACATTGACGTATTGAATATCTGCCATGTTTTGCTGCAAACACTGAAGGACCTACATTTTATCAAGAAATAAAGTCTGTTCTGTCCTTTCTACAATATTGCTGTTCAGTCTCTTTTTCCCTCCGACATCCGATAAATGTCGAGTCATCATAGTATTTCTGCAGATGAAAGGATTCGGACTTTTAATGGAACATAGTGTCGCACCAACCATGGGCCGTTTGTCAGCTAAGCCAAACTGTAAAGGTTTCTCCGTAATACTCGACATAAAAAAAGGTCTGTAGAAACCATTAAAAATTCGCCTCAACTGAAAATGCTTCGCGACGGTATATGTTTTTTAACCACAAGATGGCGACAAAGATCTTCTTTTTGTGGGAGCCTGAATCAAATGTAGTAAATTTAGTAAAGATAACAGTTGCTTACTTCAGTGATGCTTAGGGATTACCTTAGGGAGAAAAATCATGCTTCCATGTATGAAATTTCTAAACATTTTGAAAATAATCAGTTTAAAAGTGGAAAATATATGGGCAGAGTCCTCAAAAGTATCTGGTGCTTTAAAGTTGTGAATATACGAATCTGGATCGGTTGACACCCCTGAACTGTAGAGGCTGTGAAGGATCATATCGGCAGCAGGTGGGTGTGCGGAGACGGCACCACGTGACCTGGCTGTCTCCGTGGTATAAATTCACCTCTGTCTGTTTAGTCAGCCCTTCTTTTTCCACGCAGAGCAGTGGTCTTTGAGTCTGAGCTACCCCAGCAGTAGCTTCGACTACTCCTCTCAGCCATGGCAGGTATGTAACATTTTAACACTTTCTAACGGTGTTGACGAACCAGCCGCTGCGGTTGTTAAAGTGACCCTCACGTCACGCGCAGGCATGATTGCTGGAAAGTTTGTGTCGCAAACCAGTTTGTTTAATTTTTAGTTGGTTACTTGTTTGACTGTATCCTGGTGTAAAACAATAAAGTGACTTGCGAGGAGTGAATTGTGTTTAAATTGTACGCCTTTCACGACAGGCATTTAACTAATCTGGTCCTAATGAGTGGGAGAAATAAACCAGTTCGCTGAGCTCGGAGTTTAACTTAAAATAAACTTTTAAAATTGCATTTGTTTATATTTTTAACCGTTGAATTCGATTTTGTACATTTCAATACTTTAATATCCACATGTGCTGTAAATATTAAAGGACTTTCTATGCAGTCAGACACAACGCAACCTGGAATATTATTTTTTTTTGTTTTTTGTTTTCCCTAGATGTCTTAGGGCTACATCACTGCCTCTACCAATTGAAAAGGGGGTGTGATGTGAAAGGCGTGGTGCTGAGACATGGCATGCACAATTAATGGGAACTATTGTTCTCAAACTGGCCCAGATTTAGACGCTACATGCCTGTGCGCTACTTGGTGTTAAACATTAAGTTGCATAGCACCATGGGACTAACATAGTTCTTATGGGATTGCAGTTGGATGATGCACAAGTGCTGCAAAACCATCCCAGATCCAGTGATTAAATCATTCCAGTTTTTTATAAAGTCTCTTAACAAGCAAGTCCTTGTTTGAGGACATTGCTTGGCAGGTAGTTTTTTATTTTTATTTTTTTTTCCCCTTGTAATGTGATGCAGCAAAGCAGTGTTGGTGCCACACTGGTTATATAAACCTTTTTTACTTTTGAACTAGGCGAGTTGTTTTGTTTTTTTTTTGTTGTTGTTTTTTTTCTTTGTTCTTTAAGCACTAACATGGGATGATTTGCAAAAAAATAGTTTTAAATATAACAACCAGTTTACTTCTAACTGTACCAAAGTCAAACTTGTACAGTCACATTGCTGTCTTAAATTGAGTTCAGTCTTAAATGTAATGCAACCTGGTATAATATACCAGTTGATCTAAAATTGTTGCTACTATAATCTAAACTCGGGGACAATGAGTTTCCCCCACTTCAAATGTATATCCTATCACTGACTGAAATTCTTGCTGTTTTCTTTTTGTATGTTTTAAGGTGAATTACTTGTGTGTGTTTTTTCAAACCCCACAGATCAGGCTTTTGTGACACTGGCTACCAACGACAGCTATGCTCGAGGTGCCATGGTTCTGGGCAAGTCTCTTCGCAACCACAACACATCCAAGAAATTGGTTGTACTTGTTGGCCCACAGGTGTCTAACCCTTGCCAGTAAGGAAAATTCAGTCCAGTGTCTGTTTTCTTCTGTTGGTATTCCTGTCAGCCCTTGGGTTCCGCTTGCATGATTGATGCATTACTCAGTTCTAACTCGATAGGTCCGTGCTGAAGAACATCTTTGACGAGGTGAAGGTTGTGGATGTGTTGGACAGCGGTGACACAGCTCACTTGGCTATGATGAAGAGGCCTGACCTGGGTGTCACGTTCACAAAGCTCCACTGCTGGACCCTCACACACTACTCCAAATGTGTTTTCATGGATGCGGACACTCTGGTGAGCTTGCATGTTGACTTATCCCCAGAAGCTTCAAGAAGCTGTGGAGACTTGTGTAAACATGTTTGCCTTATACTTGTTCTGCGTCTTAGGTGCTGTCAAACATAGATGAGCTCTTTGAAAGAGAGGAATTGTCAGCTGCTCCAGATCCTGGCTGGCCTGACTGCTTCAACTCTGGTGTGTTTGTTTTCCGGCCCTCTGTGGAGACTCATGGCAAACTGCTTCAATATTGCACAGAACATGGCAGCTTTGATGGTAAGCTAAAATGGAGCATTACTGGTTTTGCTACTTTTGTGCATTTTGTCAAGTAGTCCTAGATTAACAGATTTTACATGAGTCTTGTCTGTTGGAGTTTTAAGCGTGGCACGTGCGTGTCCAGACACTTGCTGTCTGGACTTGTGACTATATTTAACTGTAATTGACCCAACTGTAATTGGGTTGTTTTGAAAGTTCTGGACCTGCCATAGTTTCTGAAATCATGTCTCTCGGGCATTCCATGATCTCATTAGTGTAAATCCCAAACGGAGGGAGACGGAAACATGACTTTGTCCCTGATTTGCCTGCCTTTCAGCCCAGTGATCTTCAACACTTTAGCGTTAACCTGACTTGGGAAGTAAATTCTGAGGTGCATGATGTGAAGCTTGTTTATCTTTAGCTCCAAGTAGGGTCTTTATCTCACCTAGGTTCTGGACACAAGGCCTCCTGTCAGACTTTCTAACGCTGAGCTATTCTCGGGTGTTCACTTGAGGTGGAGTGGAGGTTGCGTCTGAGAGGCCCTGTCTTGCCCAGAGGCACTTGGCATGTGGACTGTTAAAAGCATGGTGCAATTAAACTTTGGATGTTTGTTCCAGATCTCAAATATTGGACATGGTTGGGTAGCCAAAAACAAATCAGTTTTGTTGTGAGATTTCAGAAAATCTTTGACAGGGTTTACACTGGAGTTGATTACACGCAATCATGATGATGTATTCAGACAGCATAGCTCGGTTGCAAGTCAAGACTGGCCATTTGAGCATGGCCCTCCAAGTAGGCACAATAAAACTTGTAGCATTGAAGCGCTATGTTGCCTGATCTACTGAATTTCTAAGTCTGGACACTGCAGAGATTAAAGTGAGACAGTCTTAACAAGAGATGTTCTCTAAGTTTGCACTTGCATTCTGCATAGAAGGTGATATGCATATTGGACAGTTGTACTCAAATTGCAAAACTACGATTTTTGACTACTTGGACTTGTACTCTCATGAACTGACTTGGACTCCAGGTCTGAGATTTGAGTCTAGGGTAACCGCTGACATGTAATGAAGATGAAGCTTCTATATACTTTCTACCATAAAAAGGATATGTGATTAGCCAGTAATAGTACATTATGGGCTGTGAAGAGCTCTTGATTAATGTTAACTGTAGCTTTATAATGAGACAAATGACTATTAAATGACTCAATCATTTCAGAACAAAAGAACATGACTCTGACATTCTGTAGCTGGAATGGAACCATTATTCATGTGTGGGCAAATGGGTAAAATTTAAAACTGCATTACTTTAACATCTCTGGCATATTGTCAAGGCAACTTTATTCTATTTGACCAAAGCAAAACCTTGTCTCAATTAAAGTCTAACAGGACTCCCAGTAATGCTAAGCTCATACTAAATGATAAATGGACTGAACATTTCTGCATTAACCCTGTGATGCAGAAACAAGGTCATCTTTTTGCAATATCTTTGTAATGAAAAGTTTCATCATTTCATATTCCAGGTATTCCTTAACAAACATGTTATTGATATCATGCAATTCAAATTTTTAATTTACCTTTTAAACATTTTAAGAAATATCATGTTTTATATTGCTACCCCATTCTTCCATACGTGGGTCCAAAATGACCCGCATTCATTTATTTCCTATGGAATTTATTGGGAATCTTTGTTTCTCACCAACTGTGACTGTCAGGAAAATGTTTTTTTGTGAACCAAACTCACTGAGTCCTATGTGTCACCCCTGAATAATATTTTACAAAGCAAGAACTCTTAAATATAAGTATTATCTTTATTTTTTTTACCTCACAAATGTGTTTGTGTGTCAATAATGAGTACTGTGACAGTGTTATTGTCACAAATCAACATATTAGCCTTCTTCAAAGTTAGCCAACACTAGTTATCTAACCAACTAGCTAACATTATTGCCTATACTTTACTGTGCATGTGTACTATTTGTGTGTGCTTGTCTGTGTGTGTGTCTCTGTGTGTCTGGCATCCTGGATGAGAAAACCAAAAGAGGGACAGAATGTGTTAAATGACATGCAAAACCTGTTGATTAATGTGTTGAAGGTTCTTTCTTTTATTATCTCAATAAATAAAATAAAAAATAATAGCTATATAAATAAATGCAAATGAGCCGGAAAAAGAATAGAGTGCCTTCTCCTGGTCGGGGGGCAGTGTCCTGCCCCAAGTGGAGCGGGAGATCGACAGCTGGATTGGTGCAGCATCTGTAGTGAAGTGGGCCTTGTACCAGTCTGTCATGGTGAAGAGAGAGCTAAGTTAAAAAGTGAAGCTCTCAATTTACCGGTTGATCTACGTTCCTACCCTCATCTATGGACACGAGCTTTGGGTCATGACCGAAAGAACGAGGTCACGGATACAAGTGGCCAAAATTAGTTTTCCCCATATGGTGTCTGGGCTCTCCCTTAGAGATAGGATGAGAAGCTCAGATGTCAAGGAGGGACTCAGAGTAGAGCCGCTGCTCCTTCACGTCGAGAGGAGCCAGTTGAGGTGGTTTGGGCATCTGATTAGGATGCCACCAGGACATCTCCCTGGTGAGGTGTTCATGTCCCACCAGGAGGAGGCCCCAGGGAAGACCAAGGACATGCTGGAGGAACTATGTTTTTCGGCTAGCCTGGGAACGCTTTGGGATTCCCCTGGAGGAGCTGGAACAAGTGGCTGGGGAGAGGGAAGTCTGAGCCTCCCTTCTTGGAGACCCAGACTGCTACCCCTGCAACCTGATCCCGGATAAACCGAAGATGGATAGATGGATGGATGGACGGACAGACATACATACACATACTCACGTGCATGATACACGCAGCACAATAGAATACAGACAGTAATGTTAGTTATCTAGGTCGGCTAGCTAGTTTCAAGAAACATGCTCTTTCTAACCCCCCCTTCACAACCTCCACATACCCACACACACACACACAATGGACGCTGACATTGTTCCAACATTGCTGTTGTAAAATTGCTGTTATTTCATTTTGAAAATGTTGTACCAATTGTTCTAAAATGCTTAAAAAAATGAAAATATGTCAAACATGAAATAATTCTTGTGTGAAATAAAACACAGCAGAAAGTATTCTAAACATTATTTTGAATCAAAATGACAAAAGTAGCATAGAAACACATTTAACATGGGTCCAAAAAGACCCACTCATGGAAGACTGTATAGTCAATATGTCATGCATCAGAGGGTTAACCAATCTGAACCCTTCAGCACTAAAAAAATCTCTCATTCACCCAGTCGCACACACATTTATCACCAATGCACAGATCGGTAGACAACTTGGAGAAAAGGGCCTTGCCCAGGGGCACATCGACGCATAACAGGAGGAAGCTGAAATCAAACCTACAACCTTCCATTTATAAGATGACTACTTTACTCACAGTGCCAGTTGCCTAAACTAAAGGATGACCATGCAAAAGGAATGGTCTTCCTGTTTATAAAGCATTGAAGTAAATGGTTTATGCAAGAAGGAATGCCGGTCATTCTACAACTTGCCATGCTAAAAGATAATCCACTATTGCCTTCTGGATTTTGCTGTGCTCTCGGTAAAGCAAGGCACCAATTTAATGTAAAACTTGTCTTGGAAGTGGTAGCATACCACATTCAAAATGTGTCCCATTTAAGTCTTAAACGGTGAACTTGCGGTTTCTCAATTTGACATGATACTTACTATTCAACCTAAATGGCTCCCACATCTCCACCATATTGAGGGCTTCCATTAACCTTGTATGATGCTGGTATCTGCAACAAAGTTGAATCTTAACATGTGGCAATGATGTCAATGGGCACAAAACTGAGAAACTTGTTGTAAAGGATTAGCGTGTAGACGGCAAATGACTTGCATCTTGTGTCTGTGTGAACGTTGTATTGTGCTCAAATTTAAAGAACCTTAAACTTGGTTTCAAAACTGTTGGATAAACATTCAATTGTTGACTGGAAGTGCTGACCCTTGTTCGTGGGCAGAAATGACTGGCTGCTTTTTTTTTTCTTTGTGATGCTGTGAAAAAGATTCCAACAGGGGCTGTCTTTTTAGAGAAACCAATTAGATGGCCTTATGTAGGCCAGTGCTTTCAGCAACCGGAATGAGTCGGTGCTTGAAAGTTTTCTGGCAAGAAGTTTGCACATAACTTTATAAAAGGACTCCCCTTTTTCTACACTAATCCCATTAATAAAAAAAAATCTGTCATTTTATTAATTGGGTTTATTTCAGTTTTTAAACTCATGCCAGCGTCTATCAATGGTGTGTTTTTTATTTATAGTCATGGAAGTTCCTATCACATGTGCTATGGCATGTGGTGAGGCTTCTTTGACCTTTAACATTCTACTTCTAGCACATTATATGTGCAGCATTTCTGAATATCAGAACATGTGGGGGGAAATTGCTGAGTATATGAGCAGTTGAACCCAGAGGCTAAATCTCAATCTGTGGCTTTAATGCTAACTGCTGCCAAGACAAACGGGCAAAGTTAGATGCACATTCTTTCTGTGCTCTGCTCATCCCTTCAAAATGAAGATTTTGTTCTATATTGAGTTCTGAGATCCTGAAATGATGGGTTCAAGCTCCAGTTTAAATTGCTGTGTTCACTTTAAACTGGAGCTTGTGGATTCATAGTTCATTGGTCAGGACTCTACAGGGGTTCTAACAGCTGTTAGTTAAGCAACTTGCTACTGAAGGTTAAGTCTGCTTCAGTGGTCAAACTCATGAAATGTTTGTTCACCCCAGCATCTTCATTTGAAAGGGAGAAAATGCCTGTGCAAATATTTGTCTAAACAGATTATTTAAAGTTGGCTGGCCTTGAATGGGACATGGCATTGTTGGAGCTCTAATCTAGTGCACCTAATTTTAGTTTATAGACAAAGTTTGCTTTTTTTAAAAGGGGAAACAAATCACACATCTCCAGTGACATGTTCTAGTTTGCATGGCAACATGCTGGTGTCTGTAACCCTACTAAGAGTTGGGGGTTCTTCAACTTCTTGACTGCTTAAGAGCTCAAATCTTCCATACTCCACCTAATTGGACTACCTGTAGCATGCAGCAAATCAAATGGCTTTAATTCAAATATCCACAGCAGTCAGTCAAGTAGTTCAGACTTGTGGGAACATTTTTCTGTAACTACATGCATTGAGTGGTGATGAATGGAAGTGGAAAGGCACATTCTCCAAGGTATGCTTTGCTTCACTGGTCACCTTCTACTTATGGCATTTTTTTAAGTGTTCCCAATTTTGAAAGTTCTCTTGGCTGGGCCCATTTTAATAAAAAATCTAAGTTTGACTAGAGGGGAAAATGTTAACACTGTACTAGCATGTGAACAATATTGAGATGGATTTAAACTGAAACTGCTTACTAGAGTCAAAATCTTGCCATGTAATGGTCTCCAAAGTAACTGTCCTATTTCTATGACTAACGTTAGTGTACTAAAGGTTCCTATACATCCATTCAGTTTATGGGTTGTAGTACCCCCACTCACCTGTCAGCTTTTATCATGCAGTTACTCAGTTTTGGCAAAGACTAACTTTCACTTGGCTCAATATTTTGACGACAAAACTCAGGTTGAGTTGCATTATGCTTTTTAGATGGTAACTTTGGGAATGAGGTTTATTTATGTAGACCGTTCGAAGCAAGAGGTTATTGTATATCATGGAATTTTTTCCAAAAGAGTTTGTTTGGTGTTGGGCAACCCATTAAATCTTTATCTTGTCACTACAGGAGGAGACCAAGGTGTTTTGAATGGTTTCTTCAGTGACTGGGCAACAGCTGACATCTCAAAGCATCTCCCCTTCATTTACAACCTCAGCAGCTTAGCCATCTACACTTACCTCCCAGCATTTAAGCAGTAAGTGTCAATCTACAGAACTCGTGGTAATGATGAGGAGGGGGGGAAAAATTCAACTGTAAATGTAATTTGAATAAACCAGTGCTTTCATTTGCCATTTCCTGTGTATAAAAAACACAATTGTTACAACCCATCAGTCTGTCAATGTAACTTTGAACTTGTCAAGACCAAAGACGTAAGTAGACCCCTGATAACATGAACATGTTGTAAAGTTATGACACGACCTCAAGTTACTGGGGAGATGAGCAGTGGCATTCCAGTCTCAGCTGAAGCGTCACCCAGCAGGCTTCAGCCTGGGTTGGATATCCATCCTGAGGTCACAGCAGCTGACACCCTCTCCTAAAATAGTGCAGATTATTAAAGGCCTTTTTATGTTTGCCTCCTGGATCGCTCATTGTGCACCATCTTAAGCTCCCCCACTCTTTCTAGCTGCATCTGTATGTCAACGCCAGTCTGGATTTAGAAGCAAACCTCTTCCAGAGGGTTTCAGTTTGGCACTTCCTTGTCCATAAATTAGTCTCTCGTGTTTGGTAGTTGTCAACAATGGAGCTTAATGGATTGGCAAAAGGAATGAAAACAAAGTCGGCCTTGGGTTTGCCAGCCTCAAACTGTTTTGAATCCATTTTTAGCTGTGGACTTCATTCATAATGTTCCTCAACACTGTTACATTATGTCTAGGAGACATTATCTTTCATCCCAATATAGCTCAAACTTGTAGATGCCAGGAATTTTGCTTCGTACAGTTTGTCACATCTTGCTTTGCCCTCTACAGGTATGGGGGAAATGCCAAGGTGGTCCACTTTCTTGGAAAGACCAAACCATGGAGTTATACTTTTGACCGCAAAACCAGACAGATTTCAGGAGGTGTACAGGAGCCTGCAATGCATCCCAGCTTCCTCCTGAATTGGTGGACTCTGTATGCCAGCACTGTGGTTCCAATGCTGCAGGAACAGTATGGCGACAAGCCGTTTCACTCTGGATGTGTGGAGGTGATAAAGAATAAACTTTAATTTATATACACTTCTACACAAACTTAATTTGGGTGTAGCTGATTGGGATCAGAGGTGCAGATGTTTAAGCTGATACTTTGTATTCACATTACAAAGAGGCTGATATTGACTGGTTTTTTTTTTTATTTAATTAAAGCAAGTTTTCCTCAGCTTCCAAGGGCTTGAAGACATTTCAATGAAATTTCTGAAAGCCCTAGTGGCGTTTGGCTGTTTTAGTGAAGCGATGCATGTTCCGTCTGCCTCACCGGTTTCATCCTGCTGGCCATCTGGCTGAGGGACATTTTAGCCATATTTTTTACAATAGGGACCAATTAAAGTTTGGAAATTTCTGATCGAAAACTATAAAAGCCTGGTGAAACTGGAGTGTTCTTTAAATGCTTTTAAATTTTACAGTTGGCAAGTTGTGAGTAGGATATAGCGTTACAGTGAGAATCTTGTACCAGCTAATGTCTCGTAGCACTACCTTTCCTGAGTTGGCTCAAGGAGTTTGTAATAAACTTTATTACAGTTTCCAACTTGGCAGACTCCTTTGTGCCCTGAGCTCTTGAATACAAGAGACTGGCATTGTTGGTAGAACTGCCTGGAAATGCTTTTGGCTACGTTTGCACTGCAAGTACATGATTTAATTCTGCCTCTTTTCTGTCTTTCCATCCATCTCAAAGTTCAAGCACAGTGACTTGGTCACTTGTGAGACTGTACAGGTATGGAGAGGATTTGGTTTAACTGTTGGCACCTGCCTGATTGCTGTTACTTATTCACTTGTTCTAAACTGAAAGGCTTGGTTTGTCTGCCTGTGCTCATTAACACAGATTCACATGGTGTGGTTCTCACAATAGGTGTCAACCATTTTATTTATGTATTTTTTATTTATTTTTTTGTCTTGTCAAATTAAAGTTACTGATTTGGATGTTTTCTCCTAGGGGGAAGATGGCTCCTCACACGCACAGGCTTTCCAACCCATACCGACTTCAGAAGAACGCAAGGAGCAGTGGGAACAAGGCCAAGCAGACTACATGGGAATGGACTCATTTGATAACATAAAGAGGAAGCTCGACATTTTTCTCAAATGAAAAATGAAGTGGGGAAAAAAAAAAGTACCTGGAGTCCGAACAAATGGTCGCTGTGTCTCTAAAACTCTGTAAATGGGTTGCAGTCAAACTTTCTTTCCCTTCACCAGCACTGTCACCAATGTCCAAAGAAGATTAATCTCTGAGGAAAATGACTAACTGCTTTAAAAAAATAAATTTGCCCTGTTACACTGTGAAAACACGACACGTTTACAATGGCATGTACTCAAGGTAGACTCTTAGAATTATTGTCAGTGCTGTTTTTGTAACGCAGATTTTAAAGATCACTTTTTTTTTTAAACTTTCAAGTCAACATTAGTTCTGTGCTAGAGTTGGCTTTTTTTTTCTAGGATGTTTACAACGCTTAAAGGCAACTTCAGACTTGGTCACCTTGCTAGCTAGCTTCCTTTGTCTCTGATTGGGTTGTGCTGTAACAAGTTTTACTTGACGACCAGCATCGTGGGTGTGTAACTGTATTTCCTCAAACAATAAAAGCAGTGGTCTATTTCTATTAGCTTTCTTTCCTTCCAAGCTGTCTTGTATCTTGGCTCAAGGATTTTAAACTAGTTCAGTTTTTCTGCTTCATAATCTAGCAAAAACCCAGGATATGCCACAAAAGATCTGGAGTGTTAACTACACTAGAAAGTTTGTTTAGGGGAGATTAAAAGTGACTGGCTGGAGACTGTCCTCTGCAAACATGAGCCCATTTAGGAACATGAGCTCCAGCTGTTAAGCTACTTCTGATGGCGAGATGATGCTAGATGATCCAAAAAGAAAAGACTGCTCACTGGTCCAAATCCACTTAAGTTAACTTGAGTCCAAATTCAACACCGTCTACCAAGATATTTAGGAGCACTTCATGCTTTCCTCAACACTTCATGAGGTAAATGTCCACCACAAAAGTGAAAAGTGGATTATTTGACAACTTCACATATTGAAAATTGAGGAACTACTGGGTTCATATGAAACTTCTTTTTTTTTTTTTTTTTTGAGTAAAAATCTGAAATTTATTTAAATATATTAAGCCTCCACTGTTTTCACAATTTTAATTCTGCCACAGTGGAGAGTTTTCAAGCAAAATCATCACACTAGCACCATGTCTGACTGCTGATGTGATCTTTTTCTAAAATATTTGGTTCAGGATACTCACCTTATAAAATGTCTCACTTGTCTGTATTTTCCCAACTGACTTGGGAACTGTGTGTGTATGTATATTCAGAGGTTTCTCCGAAGTGACGTTGTTGACCTTCCTATTCGGCCAAGTCCGCTATATTTTACCGGATTTTTTTTTTTTTTTTTTTTTTTTTTTTTTAAGGCAAGGAGGTTCCCCATGAGTTACTTCCGCTTTTACCGTGTCCCGTTAGTCGGCGTCACAGTGACGCAAATAACAAAAAAAACTAAACCTTTAATTTTAACACAGTCTATGGTTTTAACATTGCGGAACATCTGCAGCTGTTACAGGAGGAGATGCTTAAAAACATTTTTTAAAATTTATTTATTTACCTTTATTCGACGTAAGGAAGGGGGCGTGTCGTACAGTGCCGTGACCCCACGCTGGTGGGTGATGTAGACAGCTTTTCCAGGAAAATAAACACACAGTCGCTCCAAGATGGCTCCTCAGTCCGCTTTCCGAGTGGCGCTCCTGGTGTCCTTCTCGGTTCTCCTCACCGTGGTGCTGGGCTTCGGGCTCCCCGCTCTCCTCAACGCCATCATGAGGTTGCTGGGACTGCCGGAAACGAGCGTGACCGAGTGCATCGTCGTGATCTACGCGGCTTTTGTGCTGTATGTCGCGACGCCTCGATTCCCCAGGGGGTCGGTTGAGGTAAGGGGACAAAGCAGTGATCCTGCTACACATTAAACCAGACTGTCTGAGGAATGTGTCAATATGCACAGCAACTTTCTGAGAGGAAACTTCAGGACTTTAGATTGTCAGAAAAACTCCTTGAGTGCAAGGTGAAGGGTGCATGAGGATTAACCTTGCAAAGTCGGCTGCAGCTCTGTACCTGATAATCTTATTTACAGTGAAGTATTTAGCTTTTTTCTTTCTGTTTTACAGGTTAAAGGGAAAGCCGTGCTTATTACGGGTTGTGACACTGGGTTCGGTCTTTCACTTGCGAAACATCTGCACACGCTCGGCTACACGGTCTTTGCTGGGTGTCTGCTGAAGGTAATAATCCAATCTTTTTCAGAACAATTGCAGTAAAATCATTTTTTGGTGTTGTTTTTCAAAATGGAAACTAAAGTGTGGCGAGCCAATACTTTGCAGGAGCACTTTTTTGCTGCCACTGACGCTTTGGGGAATTTCTGTCAGTTTTGCACACAGTGACTAAAAATTCTCTGCAAAGTAAAATAAAGCTCTATCAGAAAGCAAAGTCTGATTCAGAAATGTTCATGAATTCCAGATTTGTGGAGTGCACGATTAGGTTTTTCCTTGTTAGATTTTCAATTTACTAAATGTTGTTTTATGAGCCTGACTATGTTCTTTACATCGTGCAGGACAAAGAGGGAGAGGGTGCCAAGGAGCTTGAGGAATTTCATTCAGATCGCATGAAGGTGGTGCAGCTTGACGTCTGCAGTGATGAGCAGGTGAAAAACGCCGTCGAATACATCAAAGGGAATCTGGAAGACTCACAAAGAGGTACTGTTAACAGTTTATTACCCCTAAATCCAGATAAATGAAACGTGTGCCGATTCATTACGATTCTGTAAATCCGTCAGGTCTGTGGGCCGTGGTGAACAACGCCGGGGTGTCGACCTTCGGAGAGGTGGAGTTCACCTCCATGGACACCTACAGGCAGGTGTCGGAGGTCAACCTATGGGGCACCATCAGGGTCACCAAAGCTGTACTGCCATTAATCCGCAGGGCGAAAGGTAAACCCTTGGAAGGTTTTTCTCTGTCCGTTACTTATTAACGCCCACCTTCATGTAAGCATGACATATCGAAAAAATGATGCGTCCAAAGTGCAAAAAATCTGAAAGAGAGCCATTGTGTGTGTACCGACACACACAATGGCTTTGATTGTGAACACACAATCAAAGCCGTTTTTAGAGAGTTTAGGGAGCAAATGTAAAAAAATTTTAACCAAAACTATTTTTATCAGATATACACTGGTTTTTAACACAACACACTGTAAAGTACAGCTAAAAAGAAATTCATTTAGTTGACTGTAAAAACAAAAACACTGCATTGTAGTAAATATAATGCATTTGATTTCAAAATGAATTAAACATTTTTGCAAAAGTCTGGCATCTGTTTTTAGGCTGATCTGTTTAATTGGGTTTTTGACTTGGTGGAGGTGGGAAAAAATTCAGAGCACCTAATATTAATATCAAAGATAACCTAAGGAAACGCACACAAAAAAAAATCACGTTTTCATTTGTTAAAGGACAGAAGCTGTCCACACCAACATAGCCTCGTGTAAAAAAAAGTAATCACTCCCCTTTGATCGTATTTGTCTGAGTTCAAAACATCTGAAATCCTTTCCAAATCCAGAATGATAAAACTCCCAACATTCTCATATTAAATTCATTAGCTCATAGCAAAGTTCATTCACTGATTGAAAAAAAAGTTACAATTTTTGATCTTCCGACCTGTTCAGCAAACTCACACCTAAACCCCCACTTGAAAAAAACAAAACTCTGACCGACGAATATAAACGCGGTTGCGTCTTATCCGCTTGCAGGCCGCGTTGTGAACATCGCCAGCATGTACGGCAGGATGGGCAACCGGCTGCGATCTCCTTACTGCGTGTCGAAATACGGCGTGGAGGTCTTCTCCGACTGTCTGCGCTACGAGATGAAGACCTGGGGAGTGAAAGTGTCCATCATCGAGCCGGGGAACTACATCGTGGCCACCGGCATCCTCACCCGAGACATCGTGGCCACCACAGCCAACAAGCTGTGGGACGAGGCCCCCGCCGAGGTGAAGGAGGACTACGGGAAAAGCCACTTTGAGCAGTACATGGCGCTAATGCGCTCTTACTGCAACAGCGGCGAGAAGGACATGACTCCGGTTCTGGATGACATCGCAGACGCCATCGGGTCCAAGCGTCCGTACACGCGGTACAGCCCCATGGAGCCGCACTGGTGGATCAGGATGCAGGTGATGACCCACCTGCCTGGCGCCTTGTCCGACTTGCTCTACTTCTAAAAGTGAAGATTTGGCTTCCTCTGTGTCTCCTATTTCACAATAGATCAGTCGGAGTTCACCTGATGTAGGGTTTCTGATTCTTCAGCACCTGGAATCATTCACATGATTAAGCCTTAATACTTTTTAATGTTTTAAACTGTAAGTAAATAGCTGCAGTTTTTTTTTTTATATGTCTGCCTTAGACTATGTATTCAGATCTATTCTCTGATGAGTTTCCATTCTTTTTTTTTTTTTTGGTTTGTTTGTTTATTTGGTATCAACAGAGTTGCAGCATACTTATAGCTTACCAACAATGCACTTTTATTGCTTGCTGTGATATTATCTAAAACAACTTTGAGCTTGTTCCTTTTTATCTTTTATTTACCATGATATTTTGCAATGTTTTCCCTCATGCAAATCGTTAGGGAGGTTGAGGGGGACGAGGGGGGGGAGGGGGTTATGGCACGAAGACAAAACGAGCTTGAAAGGGCTCCTGCTGTTCTGTTGTCGGAACAGACCGGGGCCGGACTTTGAGGGCCGCTGTGATGTTTGCCCCAGAGTTATGTAACAGCCACACAAACTCACTTTGTCCCACATGCGCCAACGAAAAACCAGCATACTACTTCACACTAAAGGGATTAATGAGGGCACTTGGAAGAAGAGGAAATGTTGTTGGACTGCCCGTGTCTTTGTAAGCGGAATGTTATGTAATATATTGAATTATGCAAATGAACAGAGTGATTTATTTTAAAATACTACAGTCAGTGTCATTTTTTTTTTTTCAAAACCTGACTAAATAAACCAAAAGTCGTGAACAAGTTGTTTAAAGTCGTTCTGAATCATTGTAGATGTAGTTTTACTAATGGCCGCCAGGTGGCACACACGCATCACATATATAACTGCTGGAATTAAGACACTTCTCCGTGAATTAGAACATGATTCAGGATTCATTACACACACAGAGATATAAACTGTCCTTTAATGAAGGTCTATGATTATTGCTTGGAGCTAATATAACAGAAACACTAAAGTATTGCATGAGGTCAATTACAAAAACATTATCTACCTCAAATGTTATGAATAATTCAGGAATCTCACCAAGTTGTCCCTCCATTAGTAGGAAATCTCACCAAGATGCTGAAGAGTCTGTGTGACTAAGAGTGCTGTATCTAAGCATGCTGAAGGAAAGTTAAGTGAAAGGGAAAAACTCCCAAAGTTTTCCACAGGCAACATGAATAACCACAATATTGACAGGACTGTTGAGCAAATCCCATCCAAAGGACTACTTCTGCATGGCCCAAACTTTTTTCCCAGTAGGCTGACACACTTGTGTTAAAAAAAAAACGAGTCATTAGTCTAAATCTGACGGGCAGAAATTTGGATTTAAATTACCTGCGAGAGATAATCAGCAATAAATAACTGAACCGTGTGGTGAATCTGCATTGAGCTGAATAACAGAAAAGGGTTAACTTTATTGATCATCTAATATATTCAGAGCACATGTGCTCCTTTTTATATCAACATAAAAATATAACGTATTAAAAGACAAGCACAAAACTTTTTTTTTTTGCTTTTTATTACATCTTCAACACTCTAAATCTTCTAAATTATTACACCTGAAGACAGTCTCCCCTCCATAAAAACAGTATTAAGAGCATAACATTACATTTTTTTCACAGCACTGCCTTTTTTTTAATCATTCCACAGCATGAATCTGTTTCTTCACTCTCACTTACAGAAATAAAAGAAAAAAAACAAAAAAAGAAACAAAACAAAAAAAAAAAGCTGTGAGACAAATATCACCACAGAAATGTAAGCAGCACGAAAGCACCAAAATCAAACACGGGCCACTTGTTTTTAATATTATCAAGACATCTGTGTGAAAGTTTAACAATATCTCAGGTTAAGTTAGCGAGTTCAGACCGCAGGGTAGTTTACTCCCCCATCAGGACGAATAGTTTGACGAGCAGTCTTGATAATATCCGTCACAACTGACTTTTAATGTCTCTTTAAAGCAGATTTATTTTTTTTATAAAGCTACAAGGCTCTGCTCATGCAGCCTCCTTCTTATTGTAAAATGGAAAAAAAAAAAAAAAAAGATCCCAGTTACAATATCTAAGCAGCGAGATACTGTAGTTCTGTTTTAATATCAAGCTAAATATTTAAATATTGAGTTTGTTCATATTCATGTGGCTAATCTGCAAACAAAACAAAACAACAAAAGTGAAATCTTACACTAGTTGTAGATAAAGATGTAAAAATGATAACTTAAGCTGTTGACGTTTTGAAACACAAGTTACTTGAGGTGCTCATACAGATTTAGGTCATGATTACATCACACCTGGAGTTATGTTTATCACTCAACATCCGCACATGTGTTTATCACTTGCGTGTAGGCATTCACTGTTCATCTAATACTTGATGAAGTCAGCTATGGTAAGGTCACTTGAAATGGAACACACCAACTGAAAAAGGGCGTATTATGCATGACCAAGAAAAGAGAGGGAGGGGTTAAGTCCATGACATTTGCTGAGCGCTAAAGGAGGAAATGCTCTTTCCTATGAGGATGTGTCCGGCCCTCCCGACGCATCTGCTAATCGCTCCGCTGATGCACATGCAAAGCTTTAAGCAGATAGCAGTGATAAGTGAAGAGGGAAGTATGGGTTCTAAAGAGAAAAAGGGGGAAGAACAAAAAAAAAAAAATAAAAAATACAAAATACAAAATCGGGGAGCTAAAGCTTTGGTTGCCGGAAAGCTGTGAAGGCACGTTAAATTCTCCCAAAGCCTTTAAAGTGGGGCAGAATGTGTTGGCGGATTCACTTTAATGCTTTGCGGCATCACAGATGCTGCAGAAACTGGGGGCTGGGGAGGAAGTACCGGCATGAACAGAAAAGTTTTTTTCTTGCAACAAATGAATCCAGCAGATAGCTGCAGATTGGGTATTTTCAAAACCCTGGAATTGAGAGGGAGGGTGGGGGGCGTAATTCTTCAACTTCAAAACCAGTGTGATTACTGAAATCCACATAGCTGCAAATGGGAATGCTAATTAATTGCCAAGTTTAATTACAAATCAACAGTTATCTCCAAAAGCTTAATAATCCTGTTTTGTTTTATGCGTGCTCCATATTAAGACAAACCGTTCAAGAAACTGTAAAATTAGCACTTTAGACACATTAATCTGAATGAACCTGTGAACGCACTGCACCTCAGTACCTCCAGTTCACACCGACAACAGTCCTCAACGTGGACGCAACTACTGAGCAAAGAAGACTCATAGCAAGCCATTTTCAGTGTCAGAGATCTGAGAAGTTATTTTAAAGTAAACAATTGCATTTGATGACATGTCAGTGGTTTATTTGGGCTGCGGGAGAAAGCAAGACTTTCAGCAGATAACAGGAGGGTTAAACAGTGTAGCAGATTTCCTGTTTTGTTATTCTAAGCTTTTTAAAATCAGTTTTGAAAATGCTGGATGATGAAATGTTTGACTTTTCTGTGAGATAAGGTACAGAGCTACATTCTCCAGAAACTACGCACGGAAGCCGGCGTTTTATCAACGCCAGCTCTGCTAAAAGCCAACATAAGATGCTGGATTTCAAAGTGTACTTTAATTCCTTTGTGTTTGTTTTGGAAAAACTAAGACTCTCACACACTGTGCGACATCACCACTACTCATCAAATAACGACGTAGATGTTTAAATCTTCCTGTAACAAGGTTCTGAAAGAAAACAATTGGGGGGGAGGGGGGAATTGATATTGATAGGTAGAAGATTGATCATTCTGATTGGTCCATCTCTACTTCTGCCAATCACCTCAGATGCTTCTATCAAAAACCTTACACCCAATCAGCTGCATGGTAGATGATGGACTGGGCGTGGCTGTTACAGTGGAACATGCTCTCCAATTCCTTAGTCTATTTTTCCTTCCCTCATCCTCTTCTCTTTTTGTGCCCGGGTCCAACCAGCTGCAGCTGGAGAACTCATCATCGCAGGCTTTGTGATGATGATGATGATCATGATCATCATCATCATCATCATCCCCCTGCTGGAGCTGCTCCCTGCCAGCACTCCGTCTGCTGCAGCTTTGATTGCTAACCTTCCACATTCAGACTCTACCTAGTCCCCTTTCAGTGAAAAAAACAACAAAAAAACAACAAAAAAAAACGCTCACTCCAAACCTTCGCTGTACATTAGAAACTTGGATCTTTTCTGCCTCCGCAAGGAATAGGTCGTTTTTTTTTGTTTGTTTTTTTTTTTCGTATGACATCCATGCTTTGCAAGTACACACACTTGACCTCCCGGTGACCCTCTATTCCCTTTAGCAATCACTAATTTAGGAGCGGTGAGATCACCCTGTTGGCTGCCTGAGCCAGTCCTCCACTTCCCCTCTCTGTTCCAGAGAACTAGATTTATACATTTTCTTTTCCTGATGACAAACAAAAAAAACAAAACAAAAAGAAAAGGACTCCATGACTCCAACGGTGAGCTTTAGACACAAAGATACTCCCAAAACCTAGAGGTGCACTAACCAATCGACCGGAGATCAGGGTAGACCAATTTGGTCAGCTTTAATTTGTGAAAAATATGATTTCTCCTCCCACTGTCATTAAGCACACTTAAGCTATAAACTTTCTACCTAAACCCATCAAAAAGCAGCATGTGTCATTAAAAAAACAAAAAACAAATATGTTTGCAGAGATGAACCAATCAACCAGCTGGAGATCAAAATCTGCCTTTTTTTTGCTTTCAGCAGATCCAGGATAAAAAGATAGATTTTTCAACAAAACTAGTAGCTCCCACCATTTTAATTCTACAGATTGCAGTAAAATGTATTTTGATGCCATTTTCTAATTTAGAAAAGGGGGAATCAGATAACAGCTAGCGGCATGGACTTTGGTCCATTAATGTGGATAATCTTGTAATTCCTTCATAAGCTGTTGGATTCCAAACCTGAAACACATTTGTTCTCATGTTTTATAATCCTTTTGGGGGCACGGGAGAGAAATCAATCAAAATCAGAAATGACAGATCCCCAAAAGTTGGTATTAGTTGGAAAAATAAAAAAAAATCAATTTCTACCTGCTGGGATTCTTAACAGAAGATAAAAGGGAGTTTGGTTTGACACTATTCTACTTATTTGCATCATGAGATTCGCCGAGTAATTTGCCTCCTCTTTGTAACATTCACATGATGTGGATACAGCAAAAATGTGGCACAAGCAGTTCTACTGTACAAAAAAACAACAAAAAAAAGCCTACTTTGCACAAGAAATGGAGGAAAACAACAAAAACGAAAAAAAAAAAAAAAAAAAAAAAANAGCAGATGCATTGTAACATTTCAATCTCAACAACACGGATCCTAACAAATCTAAATAAATATAGTTTGGTCACTTGATTTTTTTTTATCAATGATTAGCTGACGTTGTGGATTAATGTGTCCACAACCACAAAGAAAGAAACAAAAAAAAAAAAAAAAAAAAAAAAGCTTTAAGACAAACATTAAAGTGAGTCAACGTGTAAGACTTGTAGGCATGGCTCTGAGTAAGTCGTCATCTAAAAATATCTCAGTCGTGTAGTTTAAAAAAAAAATAAAAATCACATCTTTAAAGGAAATTGTTAAAAAAAAAAAAGATTATATATTATCAACATAAAGAAATCTAAATGAAACCCTAATAGATACCAAGGGTGAAATACATGCCGTTGCCTATGACCTAACGTGGATAATTTAAAATGCGACCAAGAGGCCTGTAGTCATCTCTCGGGGTCTGTAAAGTCTTTTCTTCAGCCCTCTCTCGAAGTCTCTCCCATGCTTTTTTCCATATCTCCTCTTGGAATGTTCACAAAGTGGCCATTTAAGTCCTGATGATGTGTTAAGTCTTCAGGCTTGGAGCAGAAATGTTAGTGTGTGTTCTGGTGTAAGGATCTGTTTTATATATGGAAGCCATTAATCTCTGTGCATGTGTGTGTGCTTGCACACGTGCACGTATGCGTGTGTGTGTGTGTGTGTGTGTGTGTGTGTGAGAGGATCGGATCAGGATGCTGCCAGGGCTTTGATCAGGTACAGTTTGTCTCCCTGCTCACTGGTGAAGATGGGAGCCTTTTTGTAGTGTTCGACAAGCTCTTCCATAGAGTTGAATTTGCGCTGTCCGATGCAGTAAAGGTTCTCCTTCAGCTGCACTTTGAAATGCTTGTTCTTGCTCTGCGCCTTTAGGGAGATGGAGAAGTCATTTGGCTGAAAAAGTAGAAGGAAAAACTCGGATTAGCGACCACGGACAACAGGAACGATTAGAAGGAAAAGGAAAAATCCAGAATTTTTAAAGAGAAGGTCTGTTAAAAGTTTAGCAGCAGATAATACGTATTCAGACTGGCTGGTTCCGGAGGCTGAAGCTAATGGCTGCATTGGAAGGGCCCCAAAACCAAAGCGGACATAAACCGTAAAGTACCTCTAATCTTAAAAATGTCAGAGGGTTTATGTTAATGCGTAGCAATGAGTATATTTAAGCCATTGCTACGCATTCATTGGACGGTTATTAATACTGATGATTATTTACACAAAAGACGGAGAAAGGAGATCGTGCAAACCCGGTAATATTCCTGTGTGAAACGCAAACTGAGAACTGAGCATTAGAAAACATTCATAGTCAAAGTTAACATGGTTTGAAAAACTAAAAATACGTATATATAACTAGAATATTGTTAACTTGAACTGCTGTAATAGGTTTACGTTCAAATATTTTTTTTACCAGTTAATGCTAGTTGTAATCTGTACAAATAACACATGAAATACTGTTCTTATAAATCATGATGATCAGAGTCTTAAAATGCTGAAAATCTGCTTCAGTCTTGGCTCTGCAGAGACTAGCCCATAGCTGTAGTCTTCTGGGTACAACTTATTTGCATTTATACTAGACAAAGATAGCAAGAACTTTACAGCAGAAAAAAAAGAAGCGTAGATTCTATCAAAAACTTTTTAGGGTAACAACACCTTCAAGACACCTAAAATGTTCACATCTATTTTTCAGGTGCCCTTAAAAAGTTCTGGGAAAAAGATGTTGACAGAAACTATAAGTAGGACCCAAGTCAGCTAACTAAGTGGGTAAATAACGTAGATTTATTTTTGTATACATTGTCTTGCTGAAAAATCCACCCTCATTTCTTGTTTAGATTCTTATCAAGAATGCCTCTGGCACTGTTCTCCATTCTTCCTTCCGTCACTGACGTGAAATCTGCCACAACTGAATCATCAATGACGGCCCAACACCATGTTTTCAACCATCTGATCGCAGTAAACTCCCCGAGTAGCGAACTGACTTGTCGTAGTCTTAAACCAACTTCAAAGACATTGAAAATCTTTTTACTTCAACAGTGGAGTCTTGTGCAGTAGACATTTCTAAAAGGAACTGTGGTTTTCACGAAAATTCAGGACTTTTTTGAAGCTCTCTGTAAGTGATCTGAAAATCAAATTATTCTTTTCACACTGCTGGCAACCTTATTCGTGAGATTTTTTGACGTCGTCTTGGGAGAGGGCTGGGCTTTTATTCTTCTAACATGACTCTTGTGGGTTTCGTTGGTAACGAGAAATCTTGCATCATCCCCTAATATTAACACACACCTGAATTTACTGACTAATTGGAGTTGATTTCTTTGTAGGCGTGGATTACTTGGATTGGTACTGATGTTGGTGTGCTCAATAATTAATCCTCTCTGCTGTATCAACTAGAGGTAAGATAGTAGCTGCTTATAAACTTTTAACAGAACATAATTTCAGAAATTCTGAACAACTCCTTGAATGAACAGATCTTAGTGACTGACCGATGACTCGCTATCTCGGATGAGGAAGTCTCCCTCCGTGCCTCTTTGATTTAGCGCCACCTCTGCCTGGTGGCGCGTCACTTTTCCGTAGTACCACTCCTTCCCGGCAAAGCGCCCGCTGCCTGAGGGCGAGATGTAGTCACAGTCAGGCGTTGGAGGCCCGGCTGGCCCTGCTGTGGATTTATGGGAGCTGGAGTCAAGAACAGTAACGTAGTTCTTAGGCACCAGGCCCAACTGTCCGTCTGCTTTGCGGCACTTCCACCATTCTGGGTCGTTCTCTGGTTTCTCTATGACCTCCATCACCTCGCCCCGCTCAAAGTTCAGTTCCTCGTCATTGCCAGTGCTGAAGGGGTAAAGCGCCTGAACCGTGTGCAACACTCTGTTCCCGTTCGTGCTGCTTCTTACCACGTCAACCAGCTTCTCAGTCAGCGATCCGGCAGCCGGATCGCCCAGGCCGCCCATGCCCCCTCCCCCCGCCGTCCCATCCACGTCCTCCGTCACGTAGTTGGACGGGAACCAGCCAGACCGTCCGTTGTAGCTGCCGCGCCACCAGCCGTCGCTGCACTTCTCCATCACCACCACCCGCGTGCCCTTCACCAAAGAGAGCTCGTCCTCGCGCTCCGCAGAGTAACTGAACTTGACGAAAGCGGGCACGTTGAGGTCGTACAGCCTCTCGCCGTTATCGGTGCTCATATCCGTGTCGGCGTTGGAAGCGGTGTCTCTCATCCCTCCCTTCCTGCTCTTTACCTTCCCAATTCCTAGGAGTAAAAAAAAAACAAAAAGATGATTAGCAGTGAGATCTACAAATGCAGATGGTGGTGCCCCTTATAACGGTGGTAAATACTTACTCACCTATACCCATTTCAAAGAAATAAAATGAATTTATATTTTTACAGTTTAGCCTGAATTTACAGATATAGTGGTTTCTTCATTCAAGTCAACAATCTCAGAAAATTAAACAAATTTGGGGTCTTGGGACCCTCTTCAGAAATCAAACCAAATACAACTGGCAACAGTAAAGTACAGTAATTATTTTAATGTCGGAACAGATAAAAAAAAAAAAAAAAAAAAAAAAAAAAAAAAAACAGGGGATAAAAGATATATTGGCTTTTGGCATTGTTATGCCCTGCTTAACATTAATTGACATCTAACGTTTATATGCAATAGCCACATGTCATGTACACAGCAGGGGTATCCCCACTTGTGGCAACAGTAATTTTGTTAATTGTTTCCCCCTCCCCCCTTGATTGAAAAACTTGAAATCATATTAAATATATGAATGCAGTAGAATAATCAGAGTGAGATTATTCTACTGCATTAAAAAAAACAAAAAAACATTGAGGCTACTGACTTTTTTTTTTTTTTTTGCAGACGTCTCAATAAATTTGCCCACACCTGTGTATCAAAATAGTCTTTCCCACTCCCACCCCACTAACTTTCTAATGGTGTGGGACAAGTCTTAACAAAAACTGAAAAGGAAAACAAAAAGAAAATGAAGCACTAATTAGCATTACAGGCTTTCTAAATATCCTTTCCTTTTCACATCAGAGCCCAAACCCCCCACGCTCTAAATCTAAATACATTCTTGAGGATTAGGTCTAGGTGCTGAGGAAACAACAAAAATCTATGCTGGCATGGTGGAATAAAAACTGAATGGGACGAAAACTTGTTTTGACATGGGCCTACAAATCCTGTAGAAACTGTTTTCTTTGTGTACTGTCACCTAATACTAAAATCAGACACCTCACCCCCACTCCGGTCGGCCTGAACTCCCTGGAACAGAACAGTTCACCCAGCTACAGCCTCATTGCTGCTAATCACATTGCAATAATCACCTTGACCGGCGCTGCATCCTGATTTCAAACTCTTCTACTTCTCCCCAACTCTATGGCGTTACTGTAGTTTCATTGTTGAAGAGCCGTGACCATTTTATAACGTTTTAAACAACTCCAGCTCAGCCCAACCAGACGCTGATATCACAGACGGTGACAGATTTAGGCTCATTTCTGATTACGTTTGCAAGGCTATTGCTTGCATAATCAAAAGACAGCTGGGTGAAATTACACGGTGGAGCAGGGTGGAGTCTCCAGGACTGCGCTGGGAGGACGGCGTGCGTCGTCTGTTATCCCAGCCGCTGGGGAAACGCGAGTGTCCTTTACCGCAGATGGATTGTTACTGAAAGGTGCCTCTGACTCAAGGGGAGCAGACAAATTTCACAGTAGGGCTCAGAGTCCAACGTTAAATTGCTTCCAGGTAGAGCCTGTTATTAGTCCCACCACTGTGCATAAGTACAGAGTGCAGACAGGGTGTTAAGAGCTGATGTCTAGAGGCGGAGGTTACGTGCTGCACACATGCCAGTTAGGCATCTTTGTACCAACTCAAACAAGACAAAAAGAGATATCGGAGGACAGATCGGAAGCTTCCGTCACAAAAAGGAACATTATCAGATCAATTCCTGACACGCACAATTTAAACAGAGATACTGCAGTTGGAACCTTTATGGTTGGAAGTGACCTAATTTAGCCCAAATGAAGGTTGGAGGCCATCAACTACTGATAGAGACATCTTTAACCTCCAAATGAGAGCAGAGAGATAACAACGTTTATATTTTATCTAAGGAAGGGCTTATCGCTGGCCTTCTCACTGGTGTCCATTTACTGCTTTTGTCTGCTTTGGTTCCCTGAATGCTTTGCATTAAAAAAGAAGAGCCACAGCATTTGCATAGATGCTCAATCTGCAGCCAGGTAAGTAATGGGGAGTTTGGATTTGCCTGCACAGCTAACAGATACAGGGCTGCTACTGAGAGCAATGCTTCTCCTAAAGCCTCATCTATCATGGTGTTCTGGAGTTACGCAGAAGAATCCACTTGTCGGCTGCGTGGGAGAGCTTCCTTTACAGTTTAGCAGAGATAATATCTTTTCACATCAAACGCACGAAATGGAAACGCTTCTCCAGAGAAGGCCACAGCTGCACTGAGCTCAGGTGGCGCTAACAGATACTGGCTAGTGCTTTCCTTGATAATCAGCCAGGCTTGTGTGTTCAGTTGAGTTTTGGACATTTGTGTACAAATGGCTGGAAATCTGCAACAGTAATGTCACAGAAGTAATGCAGGAAGGAATCTTGCAGAGCCTTCCAAAACCACAGACTGAAGGGAATTTGTTTTTGGAACTGGACTTTGTTTAGACAAATAAGAATAAAAAAGGGGGCTGAAACAATTGCGCACCACAAGTTTCTGATTATTTGTGGGACATTCCAAGAACTACATCTTATTTATCTTGCACTTCACAATTATCCACACTTTTTGTAGGTCCATCACAGAAAATCCTAGCAAAATCCAACTAAAGCACAGCAAAAATCAGGGTCCAACCATTACAGATTTCTGCCTTTCTTTGGGTTCTGATCTCCAAGAAAGCAAAACATATTTTTTCCTTAGGATTGTAAAATAGAAAAGTGTTACTGATTCCTAATTAAACAGAAAATGAAGGAAATGCATGATTTTTTTACCATGTTACCATTATCAGACTTTTAGTAAACAAAACCACTTCATAGTCAATCCTTGATACCATGAAGGTGGATGTGCTTGTAAACTCTCAATAGAGGAGGTTCTTTTTATTTTACATTTTGAGGTGCTTGTCGCCACAATTCACATTATGGCAGGAATTGGGCAGAGAGAGAAAGGGAAAAGCTGGAGAAATGCAGCAAAACTCCAGAAAGTTGGGAGTGGAACCCCAGACGGCTGAGTTCAGGACTAATAGCCGCCGTGGGACCGCTCTACACTGAAACCCTCCAGAACCCAATTATGGTTTTGACGCGGTTAAAGAAAGGGGGTGGGTTTCAGTATCTGACCTACTGGTCAAGAGAAGCATTGTTACAACTACAAACAGACTGTATTTACTGTGATAAGGTGTCTTCAAAATGTGCTTGGTTGCGCTCAATCTTATTTAAGTGTTTTAGAGTTAAACAGGGATGAATACAAACGCACAACATGTTTCAGATTATATGTAAAAAAAAATAAATAAAAATAATGTTTAATAGTTCTCAAATTCATATTTACATATTAGTATTTATTTGTCTATTACATCTTATCCTAATAAACAGAGTGAAGACGGGATCACCCGTACCGAGGCATACTGAGGATTTAAAAAGTTCTGCTTTCATTTGTCCTTCTATACTGTTCCCAGTGTAGGGGAGCCAAATGTTTCCTCTAGGTATATGAAAGTACAGTTAACGGTGCTGCTGATGCACGCTGCCGGTCAGCTGGATGAAAGGAGGCTATCACACTTAACACTTGCTAGAAGGACAAATTCCACTATTTGTAAAGAAAAATCTTTAATCCATCACTCAGTGCGTCAACTTTTCTTTTTTTTTTTAAACTACACTTGCTAAGCACCTACCTGCAGATGGCATGGTATAATTCAATAAACACTTGAAAATTTCAACCAAATTTGGCCATTCATTGTGTATTTTTTTCTTTTGCTTTAGATGTATCTAAATCAAAATATTATCTTATTGGTATTTACAACATTATTAGAACTGTAATGCAACGCTTGTTATTTCTGCTTTAAATTTTATTGTAATTACTGTGATAAAGAGCCAGCCCATACCAAGTCACAGAAAATAGAAAAGTTCAAAGGTCATGACACTGCACACTATAGCTGGAGATGCCAAATTAAATTTCCCAATTTCCAGCTCGAGGGAAAAATTTACCGTCATAAAATGTTGCAAATATTTTAATTTATTTTCCTATATGGTGACATGTCGCAGTTCTTTCTCTGTATGTCACACAAAACATATACAAATATTTTATGTCACTGGGTTAAAATATGCATTTGTGGTGACTGGAAAGTGTTATTTGAAAGAGGAAGCAGACACCGCTCGGAGATCTAAAAATATCCCCCTCCCGATTTTGCCTCATTTTCGACACCTGACAGTAATCCTAAACAAAGTCAACCACTTGAACTTTGTGAACACATACGGCGTGGGACGTTCAGCTTCCCCTGAAAGCCACAAACCTTGTTGCGGCTCTGCTGCAAGCTGGGAAAACCTTATGAGAGAAATTAAAAACACCGTGCACTGGAAACTTCTCTCGTACGACATCACATGCCTCTTTTTTTTTTTTTTGCGCGCTTCCTGAGAGAGGGATGTGGGGGGAGGAAATTACACAGAATCAGATGGCTGTAAATCACTGCAAACAATGACGAAGAGCACAACACGCACATGTTGGGTTCCTCCAAAATAAAATTAAAAAAAAGAAAGAAAGAAAAAAGAAAAAAAAAACAAGAGTTTGTTTACAGATGAATCACAACAGCACAAAGAGAAGAAAGTGCCGGGAAGTCTGTCCAGCTACCGGTGACATACAGGAATGAGGATTTTTTTTTTTTCTTTTTTTCTGTCCAAACTCTGGCCTGCCTACGCTAGTTGGCTGTCCATTGTCTGCAAGGGCCCTTTCGACCTCCTGGCTTCCCTCCATTCCAGGGCTCTTCCTCTGTGGACGACAACACCCCGCGTCAGCCTGTCTGACAGGCCTTTAACATCCCTTTGCTTTGACACGGACGCTTTTTCCAACCAGTCAGGTCAGAGCAAACCGGCCTGCTGCCTCTTCTGCGGCAAGTTGCTGTCACATCCTACTTCGCAATTCCAGTCAAGTTGCTTAAAATTACTGTGCAGCAAAGTCTGTCGTCTGATTGCAGACACTCAGTAGGAGCTTTGCAAGTTCATGACAACAATATGTCTTCGGACATGTCGTGGAAAACAGCAGTCCTCAGCCGTATGGTTTGCTCAGAGACGTACGCATTAAGTGTAATGACAGCATGTTGAGCCAGAAGCTGCGTGAGTCAATCAAAAGGAGGGGGGACAGCGCGCACACGAGTGAGTCGGCGTATTCGCGGTCGGGGCTGCCTTTTAGAGGCCGTGGCTTCAATTGGGTCTGCCAACATGGCTGACGGATACACAGGAAGTGTGCAGAGCTCTTGCAACTTTCAACATCAAATGCAGGCAGCCTCAGTCTCTGTGATGGGGCAGAGTTCAAGGAGAGGTGCCGCCGAGCAAAGCTGCTGTCAGAAGCTACGGTGCGTTTGAGGTTGCGATCTGTCAGGTTGAATCAAATCAACCAGTTAGGAAACGACTTCCCATACTCCACCCGATGGTAATCCACGCTCACCTTCATCGTTACAACAGCGCTGGAATCATGAGCGCAAATTAAAGGGCGGAGACATAATTTTTTTTAAGTCTGTTTTCATCCCATTATCTTTCAGCTAATCAGAAAGACATGAATAAAGCAGGGCTGCTCAATTTCAGCAAAACATCCATTTGTATCCATTATAATAAATCTTGTGACAGTAACTAACCCACATTTCTCCCATCTTCTACAGTCAAGATGTCTTTACTAACAGTGTACCCAAGCAACTCAATCTCTCAAACCTTTACCCAAAGTGTACAGATTGACTTTGGATAGAAAGTTAATTGAACTTGCCAAACAACATTATTGTCGATATACATGCATGGATTCACTAATAAATGTTTAGGATTCTGTGGATTCCTTTATAATAAACAGTTAAGAGCATAAAATCGGTGGTATGTTAATGAATAAACATTTGTGTAAGTGAGAGAACCCAATAGAATTTTTACACTTAAAGAGAGACACTTTTAATGCACAGACACAGCTTTAATACTGAGATTATATTTGAAGAAGTTAATCTATCTCTACACCCTTCAATAAGTGGGTTAGATTAAGCTTATTTTGCACAACTAAGTTCCTCTGTTTTATTCGTATGAACTCTGTGTAACAAGCTGGACTTAGAAAGGACACTTTGCGTTCTTAAAAGTTAAAGAAAGGATGCAAATCTTTACACACACAAGCTGCTATTTTAATAATGCTAGCAGCGCTACCCAAACCAGATAATAGTAGTAAGACACTTTAAGGGTTTGGTTCAATTCAGTCGCGTTATTATCCATAATAATTCCACTGCCTGTAGTAGAAAAGATTTAAACTTTTCAGATATTAAATTATTATGTAATGTTGGTCAGATGCAAACCACCTGTTTTAATTGCCTTTAGTCATTTGAAAATGACTCAGTATGACAGCTATTGTTAGCGGTTATTAACAGTCTGTTAGTGTTTTGTTTAGTTGAAAGTCCATGTTTCTAAGATATGCATATCTCTGACTAACTTGTCCACCTCCTGCAATGGTGAACTGAATTTCCCAACAAGCTCTTAACGGAATATCTTTCTGTGACGTTACCAATAGATTCACAGGAATCTATTGGTAATCTACTGGATGATGAAGACATTTGAAAATTTCTTCATCATCCTTCAGTGTATAGCAAAAATAAAATCCTGTTGAACGAAGACTGCTCTCTCTCTCTCTCTCTCTCTTTCTTTCAGTGTAATGTTTACAGCTTAAGGGCTAGAAAAATATTTAACATTCAAAACTGATCTTTGTTTCTCCAATTTTTATTAGCGCATTTTAAACAAATCCAGCTGTGGTGTCATTTACGCAAAAAAATATATATATTAACATTTAAATGCAGTAAGATGTGCTCAGGATTTGAACTAATACTCAAATGAGTTACTATGTGTAAATTCCTGCAGTGACTGTAACCAAATTCAACACACAGGAAACAAGACAAACAGCAACAGGACGACTGTCCTAATAAAAACACGTATTTCAGATGTGATATATGACTATTACATTATGGCCAATCAGAAAGTCGGCAATCTCTAGTATTCTTACTGTTTTGGCTTTGTGAAGACCACTACTCACTTTCTCTGATGTAAACAGAAAACAGGAAAAGCAATGTGTGGTGGTACACCTTTACAGCAGAAAAAAAACATCTCAGGGATGAATGACTTGGACTACTCACACTAATCTTGGCCTAGCTATGATGAGAAGTTTTTATTTTTTTTCCTGTCTTTGGTCTCTTAAGTCAGGAAACAGGAGTGAGCAATGTGGAGAAAATAAGCGGGAATTTTGGAGCGAGCCATCCAACAGACAATCCCAAACGATATGATTCAACTTCCCTCTGACTTCTCACTTCCTCTTTGGCTCGCACTGAGCTAAGAGAGAAATGTGGCTCAAATTAGAGTTTCCGCTTGCTGGGGAGGCTGAGAAACAGGAAAAAGGAGGGAGGGGAGCCAGAGAGAAACAGAAGGAGGGAGAGAGAGAGAGAAAGCAGCAGCTTACAGAGTTTACACAAGCAAAATGTCTGTTAGCTCATCTCTATCTTCTTCACCTCCCGCTAGAGAACAAGCAGAGCAGTCAATGAGATTCCTGCAGACAGAGCCAGGATATATCAAGGTGAGATTACGGCCTTGTTAAATATATATATATATATATATATATTAAAGAAAAGTGTGTCAAGTGTGGCTGTAAACCATTGACATTCCTCTGATAACCATGAGAGGTGCATAAGATGGGAACCCGAGTCCCATCAATCATCAAGAACCCCCTTCCTCCCCTTTGCACAATGACTACAGTGTTCTTACATGAGAACCCTTCAACTGTAGCTCATGATCGGCGGCAGGGGGACCCTCCCAGAACCAGGGAGCTCGCCCTGAGGGAAACATAAAAGAAAACAGCCATCTGCGATGTCGTGAGATACTCCTGAACCGTGTGGAGAGAATGACAGTGTAATCCACTAAGATGTAGCCCACCTCAATGAGGTAAACGCTGGAAGAAAACAATGAAGCAAGATCCCGGCCTGTGTGTGAGTTTTGTGCCTGCGTGAATTCAAAGAAAGAAGGATTGCCGGGGCAATTACAGGCTTGGGCTCAGCAGCAGGCTTTTCAAAAGCATATCCACCCAGTGTCTGCAGCCGCTCACACACACTGGGACAGCCTCTCTTTGTCAGACCAAATGGCTTCACACTAAAATCTGTTGCTGCCCGCTCTGATCCCGACACTTTCATTTGGTTAGCTTGAAACAGACATTCAGACAAAGCAAAAAAATCTGATATTTTAAGTTTAAAAACAAACAGCAAAAAAAAAAAAAAAAAAAGACCCGACATCTTTTTCCTGAGTCGTTCAAAGAAACCAAACTGCTCCGAGAAGTTCAGAGGGATAAATAAATAAAAATCAGATAACTGGAAACAAAACAAGTCAAAACAACTTTAAGGAGCAACTAAGGGTGAGAAAAGTTTAAAACTCACGAAAGAAATGTTTGAATAGGTTAGCCATGTCCATTTTGGGCTCGCTCTCAGTCTCCTTCGCAGTCCCTGTTCTCTTCCCACTGCAGCTGTGGAGTTATTCCATGTGAACACCCTGAGAGCTGGGCGGACTGCAGAGAAGGGCAGCCCACTTGCAGGCCATGTGATCAGGGGTTAGCCAATGAGGGCACAGGTTAGAAAGGCCTCCAGTTCAGCTCTGGAAGGCAGACTGCAAGAGGCCTCAAGAAGTAGGAGAGAATGGGGAGTAAGGAGAGGGTGGGGGTGAAGCTGAGACACAGAGCACAAGAGCTCCATGCTGCATAAAAAGTAAGAAGGTGATTTTCTAAACATATATACAGCAGATTTAAACGAAAAGGATTTTGATAAATTAAAAAAAAGGAAAAAAAAAAAAGAGGAATCTCTGGGGAAGCAGCAGAGTGACTCAGTGAAGTCTCACATGACAACAGCTGTTGAGAAACACTCATAAGTTTACAACAAACCAAGGGAACAGAAGCCGTTAAACCCAGAAACACTCCCAAACAGTAAGAGAGCCGTCTCCAGACACATCATGCCCTCTTACGCGATGACACAACTTCACGCCCAGCAACAAAAAGATCAACTTTTCCTCCCACACAACATATCAGAGTGTGAGCCTGGAGTTGCTCCTCTTACTCGCCCACGTGTGACCCAACCGCCCACAGCACAGATTAGGAAAGAGGCATATTTAATCAGAGATTACACAATGCCTGGTGTTTTTCTTTTTACATTTTCTTTCTGTATTACAAAAAAAAAAAACTGTAGTGTAACTATTTAGGATGATGTTGTGTCACCAACAAAGTAGTTTATTATTTGAAGTGGAGAGAAAAAAGATACAACCAAATACCTGAAAATGTGGAGTGCATTTTAGGCATCTTTTTAAAGTTTGATACCCCGACATAAAATAATGTACAACCACCAATCGCAACTGTAAACCTTCCAAGGGACTGCTACCCATCAAAACTAAGAGGTTGGGAAAGGCGAGCATCGATCAAAGAAGCACCCAGAAGGCACATGGGAACTCTGGAGGAGCTGCAGAGAGTTACCTTGTATTTGTTTACAAGGCAACTGTTTTACCGTTTTACATGACAAGGCTTCCAAAAACGTTTTCAGTTACGCATCTGCAAAAACTGCAAATGCACAACAGCAAAGTGAAAATACTCTGCATGCAGATGAAAACACAAATAGCAGTGGAAACTATGTAGTGGGTATGCCAGGCCAGTAAGAGGCGTTGAACCTTCGTTCTCAGACCAACTTCTGGCTGGTCTGAGCCAGAGGTCTGTTTTCATAACCCCTTTCATTGTACAGAGATGAACGCATGACCTGGAGTAGGTAACCTGTGCGTCTTCGCTGTTGGCGTAAAGTTTAGCTTTAACACTGCAAATAATCTGAAACGGTGCAGCAGCAAATCGAGCCCGAGTGGACAACCGCAGGATAACATGACTCCCAAGTGTTTTGTGCTTGCGTTTACACGGACAAGATCTGTGTTGCATCAATATAAAGTTTCATTCTGGAGCCACTTGTCAAACCTTTGCGATTTTCTCAACAGCAGCAGCAAAACATATAGGTTTTGCTGTTCTTGCATTGTCATGTAAATGGGGCCTTAGTCGTTCACTCCAATAGTCTGGGGTTAATAGAATGACAGCAAAAATGAATGTTGCTGTTGACAGTTTATCAGGGTTTGAGATACTTTGCAAAGAAGTAGGGGCAAAACTTTCAGTCTCTAAGATGTGCAAAGCAGGTAGAGGATTACCACAACAGACAGGCATCTGTAATTGTGGTGGAAAATGCCTCTACAAAACAGTGACTCAGAGATGAACGTACATTCAGACTTATGAACTAATGGGATAATAATGTGTTGCTCCATTAGATACAATCTCGATGAAATACATTCACGTTTATGGTTGTATTGGGGTGAGAAAACCTTTTAGAAAACAAAACAAAAGCCCCTTTTAGGATTATGTTACCGTTTTAACAAGATTGCTGCAAGTTTGTGTTTAATTTCGAGTGTACGGTTAAGTTAGACATGACTTGTGTTTGTGCCAGCCAGGCAGCTGTTCTTAAAAATGGAAAGATCGAATATGGTGACAGCTGGGGTGTTGTTCAGAGGCCATGGGCTTTTGTTTATGGCAACATAACCTCTTACTCACACACACACACACACACACACACACACACACACACACACAAAAACCACAGAGACAAAAAAAAATCATGTCATATAAATCTAGATACCTCTGAGTAACGCATGCAGGACAGACTTAAATCTTTGCTCAAGTCACTGAGCTGAATTATTTTAAGACATTTCAATTCCTCTTTCACCCACACTTTTCAAAAAATATTATCACACTCTACCCACAACTGCTGTGCACACACTCAGACACAAACACAAGAGAAAACGGGAAGCTGCAGTCCAACAGATAAGTGTTTTGCAAACACTGGTGAATGTGTGATAATTGTGAAATTATGACGCATGACGAGGAGCACCCAAAACCGCACTTTTGTTTTCCTTTTTTAATATTTTCATCATTTGTTCATGTAAAAAAAAAACTAATTTGGAGCTACAGTATGACCGTTAGCATAGACTGGCAATAGCTTCTTCGGAGCACATCATCTTCACGCCACATCAACGAGTAACGGACTTGTAGGCAACTTTGTTGTTAGCTTACAAGTTTTAAAAAAAATGTCTTGTTTTAATAGTTAATTATTAAAAGACAGATAAAGCTCCGCTGCAGAGTTGGTAGTGTGTAAAGAATCACCAACCACTCAAATTAAATTCTACAATAATACATGAAAAATAATGATACTTGGCAGATCTAATGCCAGGACTGACACTGATTCAAAATAGATAGCAGAGAAGAAGAACTCAGTTAAGACAAACTATAACTTTCTCATTCATGCTTAGCTTCAGCTTATAAATATTCTCTACTTTTAAAAATCAAACTGCACACTTGCGAGTTTAGTTTTGTAACTTTGCAAAATAAAATGGCTGAGAATTTATGTTTTGTTTCAATAAATGTGCAGGTAACTTTTTTTTTTTTTTAATCCAGGCTATACAAATGTTGTGCTTGTAAATCAGGATGTAGTTGTACATAAATTGTCACCTTGTAAACCAAATAGACAATTTCATCTCTGTGGATCCAAAATTAAGATTTGTGTTGGTAAAGAATAACTACATCTACACATGCACAAAGCAGAAATTCAGAGCCATTTTATTTTTTTACAAGGTTATAAAACTCAACTCACAACTATGCAGTTTGATTTACAAGTACAACATATTTATGACTGAAATTTATGCCCATACTGGTCTTACATGGTTTGCAATAGCTACAAATTTAACTCTTTTGCTAAAGGAAACAAAACAGCCAGGATAGAAGGTCTACGAAGTATGTATTCTGAGAAAAAGCTGTGCAAGAAAACCAACACTGATTTTTACTTGTTACAAAGCCGGAAAGATAAAAATATCTATAACTCCCTTACCTGAGTAAATGCTTCAAAGTTGCACTTAAAGCCTTTAATGTCAGGCAAGACGATCAAAAGTGGAAGTCCAATTCTTAGGTGCGTGCAAACAATAACCTGAGAATAATATGTCTGCACTCTGAACAAACACCCTCACTGTGGTGAAAAACGTGCAACAGGTTATATGCCACAGTTGTGGTCCAAAACAATATGAAAGTTGGCCTAGATAGAAGCAGCGCTGCTTCAGTTAATAATTAAAAGAAAATCTACGTGCGAGAGAGGAACCCCACCAAGATGCTGAAGATATGTAAATATTTGCAAAAGTATTATCTATGCGGCTTAGCTGAAATATTATGAGCTAGTCGAAAAAATAAATAAGCTTGTAGGGAATTCAAACCAGCATGCTTTCTCAGGATTACTGAGAGCCAACCTACTGTAGAAATAAACGGAAGCGAAAGCAAAGGAACAAAAAGGAAATTCTCTTACCGAGTGTGTCTTTGAGGTTCTTGACAATCGAAGCTTTTCTAGCGCTGTTTTTCCTCTCCACGTAGTTGGACGGGACGAAGCCAGTTTTGTTGGTGGCGTTCCGGACCCTCCACCAGGACTTGGAGTCGTCCAGCAGCCAGAGGCGCTCGTTCTTCTTGATGTCCAGCTCCTGGTCCTGCTGGGCCATGTAGTCGAACTTGGCGATGACAATCACCTCTTCAGTCATCTTGACCTAGGGAGACTGACACGTCACAAAACCGTTAAGAAAAAAAAGCATGGTCGTCATAGTTTGCCTTTAAACTTTAAGTGTTTAGATTCACATCAAAGATAGAGCCCGGAGAGGTATAGTCCAGGTAGGAAAACCGAAAAACAGTTATTTCCAAACAGCTCTTTGCAGTATTGATCTTGCACACACTGACTTTGCAATGGCAAAAATCATTGATACATTATGCAGCCTTATTGCAAACTAAATGAACTCCTTGCACATGGTTTTGGTTTCAGTTGCAGATCCAGCTGGCTACACAGAAGGACTGCAGAATAACTAAGAAATCTGTTAATGTTTGAAAATCCCCTGTATGAAATATCAAAACTGCAAAACACTGCTCGGACTAATATTAGCTATCCAAGAACTTTACATTCATGCTCTTTATGCAAGCAACATTTTTGTGACGATTGTTGTTTAATGCAGCACAGAAATGTTTTAGAAAGTAAAGTGGTGGTAAAGTGATTAAGATTATCCATGTTTCCAAAGAACTGAAAGCATAATGTCACTAACTGATATTTTATTATTACTTTTGGCAAGTCATGTCATTACCACAACATTCTTCCATCTTATCGCTATGTCATTGTAACTCTACTGTGAAGTTGCATTTTGGGTGGCCACTTAAACAAAAATGTTAAAAAATCAGTATGTTATGAGATTGGCTGCCAAAACTGCTTTTTATACAGTGAACATAATGTGGCTGATCAGACAGATCTGGATTTCCCCAATCAATCTGTTTGTACCCTTAATGATCTGAATGCTGAAACACTGCAGCTTCCAGTCTATCATGTGATCTGTTCTGCTGTGTTCTGATATCCTCAGCTGATCTCAGAGAGCCACGCTGAGAGCAGCTGAAACTCCAGTCACTAAAAATGAAGACATTCAAAGTACAGTATTACATTTCTAGGGCAGAAAAATATATATATTTTTTTCTGAAGTTTTGTATGGAAATGACAAACTGAAACTGCAATGTAATGTTTTAGGAACCAAGCTAATACAGCAGAAAACAGAGTAAATATGCTAACATTAGGCTTGCACTAACTATTAAAACATCTGCAGCAAATATTTCTTTGGAAAGGAAGCTACGCACCTTAAAACCTAAACATTATTAACACTATAGATGACTTTCTTAACCAAGTCAACCCTCTGTTGGAGCTGAGGAAGCAAACTTAATGGAAAACTACAGACAGGGCAACAGCTCTGCTGCTCTAAACTTTAAGAAAAACGAAGGAGACGGCAGGATACTGATCATAATTGGTAAATAAGTGGTTGACAATCCTCATCATCATCATGATGACATGACACTGAGATCTAGTGTTTAACTTGTTTGCATGGCACTGACTTCAGAGAATTGACCTAAAACAAATTCCTATGTGTTTTTCATACATATATTACAGACTGTTGCAGTCTGTTGCAGTCAAGAAAAAATGGAAGGAAAGGAAACTTGGTAACAAAGAAGAAAAAAAAGGAGTCAGAGTGACAGAAGATAGGAAAGAACGGGAGGAAAGGGAGGAATAAGAAAGAAGATAAAAAGAAGGACCAATGAAGGAAGAAATAGGACATTAAGAATGAAGAAAAGGAGAAAAAGGACACAAGGAACTAAAGAGGTAGGAAACAAGGAAGGAACTAAGACAGGGAGAGAGGAAAGGAGGACAAAATGGAGAAAAGATGAACAAAAAGAGGAAAAAAAGGCAATATTTAGACAAGAATGACAGGAAAAAGAGTCTGGAAAAGCTTTTGCGGTTTCACACTTCAGCACACCTGGAAAATACTGAAATCAAATTCCAGACTTTTCCAAACCGTTTAGGATACGGTGGTTAAACTTCTCTGATCTGTGTCCGAGATTTTCAATCTCGATCAAAATATCCATAGGTGATAAGTGTTACGACAAATGAAAAGGAGTACGTTTGGAGACCGACGCTGGACAGCCATACCTGTTCTGCATCAAAGCTGAGAACAAGCCGTTCTGATACTTCTGCAGACCTAGAACAAGAAAAAGAAACGATACAAGGAAGTTACAAATTAACTCCTCAAACTCTTTTGTTTGAAATACATAATTATGTGCTACACTCTTATAAAAGCAGGCTTCAGATGACATAATAGCACCCTTTGCAGCAAACCTATGCCAAGAAGGTGTGAACCAGGGTTATCCAAATATACCACAACAACCGGGCAGAAATTCCAGCACCCATTTCCACAGTTTAGTCTTGTCGAGCAGAATTTCCCTCCACCAATTGTATTATTGAAATAACAGACAAATTGCTATGATACTCAGTCTTTAAAGCCAAGAGCTGTCAGAGAGTCATCAGAATTGCACAGGGGACGATTTCCTTTGACGAGCTGACACACCACAAAAAAAAATTGCCTTTCTTTGCCTGCCGTCAACTTACACCAACAGGATGGTAAAGATTACTGTAATGGTGCAACTGGAATCTCTTTCTGAGCCGCGACGATGAAGAAAATTGTTTTAAATTTAGATCTGGCCTAGATGGGTCCACATATGCAAAACGCAATGCCAGTGTGAGCTAAGTTATTAAATACACAGGGCTCTGTTATCCACAGTGCTCCTTAGCTTCCCTCAACACATCTAAATTTATGATTTTGGAGGACTGAGAACCACTGTGAAAGTTTGTTCACGTTGAACAATGCGCACATTCAAAACAACCAGTCTTATGACCCGAACAGCCACAAGCAGAGATAAGCTACGCTTAGTTTAACATTGCAGATCCTTGGGTCAGCTATGGTGGGGAGCAAGGCCCTGACTGAAGTGGCTGCTCTGATGTCATGGGAGTGGATGAAGTTTCACCTCTCCCCCACCCCGACTGACTACAGGGAACAGACACTGACTTTACTGAATGAGAGAGGCTCTTAAATTTATTTGAAGCAGCAGTGCTGTCTAGGTTTCAGCCACAGCTGGCCTTGAGATGGGCGTACAACATGATCTTGGGCAAACAAGAGTGGAGGGAGCGAAGCAGACTTTCAGCATGGTTAACCAAGGCATGGATAAGATGTCGATTGGGTTTAAATCAGCTCGTATACCGACAGAAAATAAATAGTAAACAATCAGGGGGAGGTGGGTTACTTAATGTACCAAAGAGCAATTGGGTGTACACTGTGGTTAAATCTTATGGCATGTTATTGCCTGATTCTTTTCCATTAATTACATTAGTGAACACTGCGAGAAATGCAAGGGAGCGGCACACAAAAACAAAGAGCTGATTTACTCTCCTCGAGTGTCTCGTTCACTCAGACAAAAGGCAACAATCTCTTCACTCCCTGGGCTGGATGAAGGAGCTGCATGCACGCGCTCCGTCTGCCTTCACAATAACCTTCCGTTACTTTAATTTCTCCATGACATGCTTTTGTTTTTTAACACCATGTAATGCTAGAACCATCGGTACTCCGTTTCTTGCCTATCTCGCACTTCAGGTCGAATCTAGAATCTATTCTTTTAGCATCCACCTAAAAGGCCAAGTGTAAAAGTCCACGTTAATTCTTCGGTGACTTTTAGAGTAGATATGAGGGAGGATCAGAAATGGTGGGTGACAGATGCTCTGAGATAATCGCACAGCTGTAGACTGAGCAGAGACCAGTCGCCACACAGAAGCACTAAACACCAGGTCAGACAGGTCAAACTGCTCATATGGTGGCACTACGGATATTCATTTACACTGATCCCAACCAGCAGCATACGTATCGTCGCATTCAGAGTGTGGTAATTCTGAATTGGTGCTTAATGCCCTTTGTTCTTTAGATTTAACTAAAGACTTTCTCTGTGAGATGTGCCACGAAATTGGTTTGTGATCAGTCGGCCAATTTTCAGCAGAAAAAAATTTTTTCTCATCACTGAATGAGTGAAACCTAGGCACTACCAGCACATGTAAATGACAAAACTCATCAGTGTGTAAGTTTTTATGTATTTCTGTCAGTAAGGTGTTTTGACAAAGTAAAGGAAAGCATAAAAGTTTGAAGAAGTACTTCAAAGGAATCCATTTTCACCAGCACGTCACAGCATGTCAAGACATGTCTGCCATGCATTTAGGCTGCTACTTTAAGAGACAGCAAGATGTTAGCAGATAGCAGTGACTGAATGTGTGACATCAAAGTTGCTCTGTTTTATCCTTTGAGTTTTAACTTTGGTCCGTCAACTTGGGATAACTCCTGGTATAAAGGTATGCCAAGTTATCATTCCTTAACCAGTAAGAGTTTCACTCAGATGACTCTGATGAGATGCCAGAGAAACTGTTGGAGTGACAGGATTTTTCACCAGCTCTATAGAGTATTAGGAAACCACCGCAGTCTTTCTCCCAGCTGTTGCTGCACACTGCTGGCCTACTGGCTGATAGAAGTTGCTAATACTTTTTCCGTCTCACTAACAACACTACACAAATCAAGTCTTCAAAAACAGAATCATTCATGATATGGAAACTAAAGGAACTTCTCCCACAACTCAAATTATTTTAACATTGTTTCAAGCAACATTTGTTAGGCTGAGTGGCCAGTTTGCTAAGCAGATGACTGCAGGCCGGATACTGTGGCAGAAAAACTGACCAACTTTCAAGGTAAAATCAGCCTGTAATACTCCCAGATTTGCTCTGTAAACAGAGCTGTTACCTTGAAGAAAGACTTTCTGTGCAGAGTTTTGTCTCTGTGCATGCGTGAGTTATCCAGGTTCCTCCAACTAGCCAAAAACGTGCAGGTAAAATGACCTCTCTATATTGCTCTGACCTATCCAGCAAGTGAAGGAGTTAGCTTACTCTTTAGCAACTTTTGTTAGCCATCATTATCAATTCTGTCCCTCAAAATGAGTTTTATTTTATTTTTTTTTTCATTAGAGGATAATTTGATTCTAAAATGTGGTAATGATTCTATTGCAAAAGATCTGCAGTGTATCTTCTTCAGAGGTTTCTTCAGTACCGCTGTAATACAGACAGCTAATGGAGATCATTCCTGCTCACAGCCAATAGCATCTGCAACTCTTTGAAAACACCCAGATAGTGTGAGTTACAACATTAAAATTTCATGTTGGATTAACAAACAACTTTGGAACTGAACTATTTGATGATGTGTTAAAGTAAGAGGGGAAAAAAATAAACTGGGTCAAAAAATAAAATATCTGACCTTTTTTTGCACTTGTATTCAAATTAAACCAGGAGCAGAAATGTAAGCAACAACTTCAGCAAGCCATTTGTCTTCTTGGTGCTAACCACTAAAACTAAACAACAGTTCTCTGAGATAAGATGTAACCAAGCGTGATCTCAGGTCGTCTGACAGGAGAAAATTAAAGTTCAGAGCAGATCTGTTTTAACTTAAATCATTATGCAGGGCTTTAAACTGGGCATGGGATGAGCCCAATTTAAGACTTTATATTCATGAACTGTTCTAGAAACAAAAACAAATGTAACAAAATATATATATATTTTTTTCCCCTTTACACATGTAGAACAGAATAGAATGTATGGGTAACCACTTCCTATATTTTGACAATAAGGGGTTAAATGTCCAGTCAGTGAATGACGGAGAACATCATTACAGAACAATTGAGCCTGTCTCTACAATGCAAATGGACACAGTTTTGTAAACTATGAGGAAACAAACCATGTCTTATCTGGGGAATAAGCCGAACCAAGGACTAATGTCAATTCAACAAGTGATCCTCTCATGTTCACACTTCAAGCACAAATAACTTCTCTCACATTCATATAATACTAATAAAAGTATTGTAATACTTTGTATTTGCAATACAAAGTATTATGTTTTCTATTTATAATACAAATAAATACTTTGTATTTATTAGTATTTGTATAAACACAATACAAAGTATTAATACTTTGTATTTATTAGTATTATATGAATACTAATAAACACAAAGTATTTATTAGTATTAAATAAATACTGATCCCTGTATGTAATTGTAGCCACATGGACCAGCCTGTAGATACAATTTTGTGAAGATGTTATCACAAACAAGTCTTTACAATGAAATCTAGAAAGTTTATTTGACATTAAAAACCACAAATACTCATCAGTGGTGAAAAAGCAGATGCAGGGTGCAACTTTGTGAATTCTCTTCTCATGGTGAAACACCAGTGACATAAATTCACCACATCCTGTACGCTACAGCTGCTGCGAAAACCTCTGCTGTGTGTCTCGGCAGACGGAGGAGAAAGAAACCCCCGACAAGAGAGCCAGTCAAAGAGCACACCTAGTGGTGGGTTTCTGCCACGATCCTGTTGGTACACAGAGAAGTAATGTCAAGCTGACTTTAGACGACTTTAGGAAAAGTCAATTTACATCAGATAGTCAAAGTTTAGTAGCCAGGTAGAGGAGAATGAATATGTATCCCAGTTTTACTCGCACTGGGAGCAAACCGTTTGCTGCTGCGCAGGAGGATTGCTGTGGCACCGAGACGGCAACGGCATGAGCTCACAGAAGCAGACAGGGTAACCTAATCCCTGTGACAGCCCGCTAAAATCACAGAGCTCTGCTGCCTTCAGGAATGTGCTCTATGTGTTCACTGCTAACTCAGCCCCCTCTGGCGCTGCAGCTCTTCCTCCAGCACGCACCAAAAGTTGCATTTTAGCCACAGGGACCCAGCCTGTTTCACAAAGCGACAGGCAGAGGACAGCAATGGACCAATAAACACAAGCTTGGGTTTGCTTTTTTCTTTTCTTTTTTTTTTTTTTTTCCACCCTGAAGTGCATCAGTGAAAGCTCATGAGACTGAAGCTCATCCCGGCTGTCCTGGATTCTCTCAAAACAAAACAGCAGCACCGCAGCAAAGGGTCATGGGAGACTTGGCAGGCCAGCTGTGAGACAGGAAGTGTGGACACAAGAGTGACCGGATGATGGGAAAGTGATGCTATCCGACAGAGCGTGGACTCGACCCCTGGGCTGAGAGTAGTAAAGATAGCTTATCTTTGAATCAATGTGCGTAATGCAACTTGTTAAAGAGATGAAAGTGTTAACTTAAACACCAGCGGTGCTGAGAGAAGGAATTCCTCATTGGAAAACTGTCCTGATTTGGGATCACAATAAGAGGGAGCTGATGGCCTTACCGCTGTGATTGTTTGAAAGAAGTTGGTTATTCACCCCTTGGGATTCCCCCCTAGCAGTTGGGAATATCCTAAAATAGATTGTGGCTCGTGTCCTTCGGGAATAGACAGATTTACTCTCACAGCAACAACCAACGGCAAAAGTTTTTAGTTTTCTGTCGGAACCACTTCACATCAAAGGGCCCATTCTCTCCAAACAGAACTGTGTATAATGTCACAGATAAGCCACTGTTTGGAGACGGTTGCCTGGCAATTCCCCCCCCCCCAGTAAAAAAAAAAAAAAAAACTGCTCAGGCTGGAAGCACTGGAGTTCTAACACAATAATTAAGACAGAAACTGGGCTTGTTGGAATTAAGAAAACCACATTTTAAAAACTGCAGCCTGCTGAGCAACATCTAATTAGAGAAAACTTACTGCTAGCATCTAGAATGTCTGGTTAAAGCCTTAACATTTAGCAACTTAGAAAGCAATTCAGACTGTAGAAACATTCTTGATGAACACCCAGTATAGTCAAATGCTGACAAAGAGGCTGATAAGCCACCCTGGCAGGCCAAACATGAGCTAATGCAAAAAGCCTTTTCACAGTGTTTTTTTTTTTTTTTTTTTAAGGACTTTGGATTGAACCAAACATATCTAGTTTAAAATCTAAATATGTAGATATACTCAGACTTGATTTGAACCTATTTTGACAATAAACTGAGATTTGCTTTTTATGACTTTTTTTTTGTTGCATTAGAGACACAGATGAGCTCTAACTTACTACAAAAATGTATAGTTTTGTAGAAGTTACACTGACAAATTGTCTAAATGTTCGATGTATCTTGCAAGCTGAATGCATTAGTGATGCCCAAGTCGAGAATGCAGAAAAACTTGATTTAGTCAAACTGAACTCCCGATTTCTGTTGTTATATTTTATGTCACAGAGTTATATATTTAACACAGCTAATTTAATAATAATAAATAATAATAATAATAGAGAGCACAACCTATCTTTGCATGAATAGCCTCCAAATCTAGACAGGTTACATCATTTACTTGGTCTAACAAATATTATTTTTATCAAAATGTTTTCAATCTTTTACGGTTAAAGAGAAACTGCATTGGGTGGCTCACAGTCAGTCTGTGTCATGTGACTGATTGGTTTCCAACCCTGTGTTGGAGAAACATCTTAGGATTGGTCAGCAAAAATTGAAGTGAAGACAAAATTCAAGCATGTGTATGGTATTGATTTCATTCATTATGTAATTTTGATAAAAATGCACAAAAAAGACATCTCTATCATTTACATCCACAGTTTTTAAAAATACTAAAAAAAAAAAAAAAAAGTTTAAATACTTCAAGAAGTTCAAACTGTGAATTAGATCTACCAGAGCAGACATAATTCAAGGACTTCCTTTAAACCAAGATGCTGTATTTGAAGTAGCTAATAGAATGTAAATAACAAATACATCTCTTAAGGCGCAGAGATTGTACCTGGAAGGAAGTTGAAAGATCTATTTCACATTTTTTTATTTGAAATAGATCTTTCCATAGATCACCAAGAAATAGATCTTGGTGTTCAGAAGATGCTCACAGTCAACCTCTAAACATATTTTGATGCTAGCCCTTCGTTATTAGAAAATACATGTTGCTTAATGTCAGAAATAACCGATCGTAAGACACTGGAGAAAGATTAGGCCACTTCATAGTGCTTTCACTTCCCCGTTTCACTTTATGCTTCATTCCAGCTTCAAATTCCCCAGTCTGGTTGTTACGGTCTGGCCAACAGAGACACCGTCACAGCTGAAGTAACGTTTATTTTTAAATGGAAAATTGACAAAAGAGATGATCAGGTGATGCAATCATAGTTACCACCCAGGAAGGTTTTAAGTGGTTTAGCCTTTTCCATTAGTTAAACTAACAATTACAAAAATACATTTTTAACTTGAATCTAAACAAACTCATGAATGCTATTGAAACTTGCTATTAATTCATGAACTAAGAAGTGTTTGCTCTGCCATACTTAAGTTAATACTTTTTTTAAGATGGTTTTACATGTAGATAGGTTGATGGTTTCATTGATGTTTAAGCTATGACAACTGCAGTTTATAAGCTTGATTATGAGGCATTATATTTTAATTTCAGATTCAACTATAAATAGATGCAGCAAATCACTACCTAGAATTATAATCATCCTGTTTTCTTGTGAAAACAAAAGATGAGTCCTTTTTAATTCTTTACAAGTCAACACCAATTTTCCAACAGTCTGCTGGAAGCTAAATCCTGATCAAGGCGCTCAACATACAAATGCACACTTCTGATCAGAGCCATCAGATTAAACAGAGAGCCAAAGCAGGATAAAGCTGATGTGATATCCAAAGTACAAAAGTAGAGCTATAAATAAAGCCGTTTTATTTCCCCCCCAAAGATAAATGAAGCACTCTAAATGACCTCTTATAAAGGTTAAAGTGGATCACATTGTAAGAAAATATTCACTATTTTAGAAGTAGAAATCAGCTAAGCAGAGTGAGAAAAAAAAGTGACAATAACATTCAAAGGGTCTCTTCTTGTGGGTGCACACATTGAAAAAAAAAAAATACTTAGATGAACCAAATCAGTGATCTATATCAGCACTACACAGCCAGATCAAAGCCGGCTTATCATTTACTCACGCTGCTTCTAAGCAGCCTTTGACTTTTCAAGATAAACTATAGAAATAGTAGCACAGCAGAACTATCTCCAAGAACCCTAAATATGAGCCAGACTTTCACACAGAAAACACAGGAAAAATAGAAACTGTCAGATGGCTCCAACAATTCTGTTGCCAAAATGAATCACTGGAGGAGGTCATCTGTATGGAAAACTGATCTAAAAAACAGATTTTCCCTGAAGATGCTCTCTAAAGTCTGAACAATCTATTAACTTTATTGTTGAAGCTAAACTAGCTTCAATGCCTTTCAGACTAGAAGACTAACATTATAGACCTCTGCCAAAGAAATCTCAGCTCTACACAAATCAGCATCAACCAGATCTTTGATAGGAGTTGGCGAAGAAAGAAAACATTTTCCTCAGAAAGACTTTGAACTTGTGTGCATGACTTGGACGGCCTACACAGACTCCAAACAGCAGTGAATATTGTTCTTAAAAATTGGCTCCTTTACGCTATTCAAGAAAAACTGAATTCCTGTTTTTAAACTAGTTTATATAGAGCAAGAAATGCTTAACATTTTAAATGATTCACCCAGAACCAACAGTTATTACGTGAGAGATGATTTGAGTAATTTATGTCAGCAGTTTTGCTCAGCAGTCTTGCAGTATGGCATTTTCACTTCCCACATAAAGAAAAACAAAAGATTAGAAACTAGAACTAAGCACTTAATAATTTTTTTTTTAATAATGTCAGACATTTAGAAGTGATTCTGAATGTGGTGTTGCATAAGCAAATACAAATAAACCTCAGGCACTACATTAAAAACATGTAGAATTTTTCCCACACTTAGAAATGGATTTATATTAAGATTGCTAAATAACAGAACAAGCATCAATGATATTCTACGTCTATATTTATTTTCTAGCTAGCTGCTAAACCTGAACATCCAGACAGCAGGGAGGCGAACTTCCCCAAAAGTTACCATTAATTTAAAAAAAAGTAAAGAAATAAAATTTATTTACTTGAGTGTCTTAGAGAAAGACATTGCTAAATAATCAACAGCTAAGCAGTTAGCATAACATCAGCCTCTCTGTGTACTTTTAAGATAATAATTAATCCATACAAAATTATCATCACTTCCAAGAAACACAAAGATGGAGGCTAAAAGTTCAAAGGACAACTAAAACCGTAATCCTGCTTGCTTTTGCTTAGGATACTTTGACTGTTCTAGTAAACTCAATGACGCTGCTCAGGGACCTGCCCCATTTTTTCGTTGTTTTTTTGGGGAGGATTGGATTTAAGATGGTTTTAGTAAATGTGTACCTAACTTCTCCAGGATATCTTTTCACAGTGGGACAGTAACAGTAGTAATTCACCTCTTAAGAGTTTTTTTTTTTCTCTTTCCCATAAATTGCGTGTGAATAAAACTTTTACAAATCTGTTTTCCTGCTTTATGGGTTCATGAGCGTTTTTGTTTTATAGTAGCCTGCAGTGTTGTGTTCAGGTCTCTCCAAAGTGGTTATCGCTTGAGTGAGTCAGATCAAACACAAGTGTCTGACTTTTACTGTAAGAATCGATGTAAAGGTTGAGCTTCAGAGTCAGTCAGATAGACAAAGTTAATTATATTTAGCTCTCTATAAAGTGGATTTAATTTTAATTGCTGAATTTTGCAATGCCATTAATGTTTTCTGCATCACAGAAACCAGAAGGTCTTATAAATGTCACAATATCAACTTAAGTTTTCTCCCCAGTTATATGCACTACACCAATCCAGCATCTCCCTCTTCAAATGTTTGCATGAAACACTTAACAAATCCCCACCTTGTTTTTTCTCCTACTAAACACCAAAATATCTCCATAGATGGCCATGCTGAGTAAGTAGACGATCCACTGGCTTGTAGAAAGTTTAAGTAATCCGTGCAATCCCAAAAACATAGACACATTTTATATGTCTGTGTCGCCCTCTCAACGACATGCCTACAAGCTTACACCTCTGATGTAAAAACAGCATAAATACAAACAACTCATCAAAACGGTTTCTGGATTGGTGGTCTCAACCCAAGAGCCGACCCAAGAATGATGCCAGCGTTGGTATCATTATTGTATCAAATCAGTCCAAAAAATAAACTGCTTTTAGGTTGGACAGTTATTATGCACTCCAGTATATTCTTGTTTTACAGGGATCACCCTCATGTACAAATGAATTTGGCAAAAAAAAAAAGCAAATTACAGAAATTTAAAATTATAAGGTGGATTCACTTTTTTATAGCAAAGAATTTATAAAGAAAACCAAGCAATCGAAAATAACTTCAGGGCCTGATTGGTTCTACCCACGAGACGGTGTGTGTACAACAGTGCACTGTGTAACTGTGGTGCAAACTTCACACAGCACTAGTGTGCTAGTGACACTATGCAGCCGCCTAAGAAAAAGTCTTTTAATCTGAAAGCAAATCTGCATTTCTAATAAGAATATCACGACAGAAGTGCCTTCTTGCTTTTGTCATGAATACAGAACCAGAGTTAATATAACATTGTGGTTACATAAGTGCACACATCCTCATTTTCATTCTGCCAAACCCACTGAAAGAAAACCCCTAACCCTAATGAACTAAGACAGAAACAAAAAACTGAAACTGCATACTTCTTTTACCCTAAAGAGGAAGTCTCATCACTGACTCTAAGTGTAAAATGATTGCAAATCTCTCACCACACACACTGACATTTTACAGTAGTGGGGAGAAGAAATGTGAACAGTGCTTTATAACTTTGCCTCAGTATTCACTTAAAGATACACAAAAGTACTTCTCAGTGGCATCAGAGAATCAAATGCAGTAAGGCTGAGTGAAGTGTTAAATCGCTCACTCCGTTTCCTAGATTTCTGATATTGTTTGGTGTTTCTCAACTAATTAAGTAGCAGTCACTTGCGTGATAAAACACAAACGTGATAAAATACATGTGTAAAACATAAGTATTTGCATGTAGAACATCGATGCAGCCTGCAGCTAACCTTCCAGAACCAATAAATTTAAGGAGGTAAATCAAGAGCTACTCACTGGACTGTTCTGGCAAGTCCCTTCACCATGATGTTATATCTCATACTAGCGGTGAGAAAGTAGCTACGTTAGCAACAACCCAGATAATTCTAAGGAGTCTGCAGCTCACAAACACAGAGGCGGAGCTTTGTCATGCGAGATGAGAAATAAGACTTTTTTTTTTTTTTTTTTTTACATGGTTAGCCAGCAAGGATACAAATGCTTCTAAATTAATTTCACACCTCATGTACAACAATACTGTTTCAAAACAAATAGCATTGGCTTCCTCTTCTGGAGAAAAGACACAAGAGTTAAGAACTTATCATCTGCAAGGCAAACCCCCAAAATTTTGTTTGACACTATCCGCTCAATTGTTTTATCAGCTACCCTACAATACCTAGTTTAATCCAAAGCAAACGGTAAAGAATTTTAATATTTTTTGTTGGGTAACTCAACAGTCATCTTTTCATGTTCTCTCTTGTGACTTGTCTCCTTCACATACTTGGTTCTCTTTCAGTCTTGTGACCTTACATGATGTCTCTGATTTGCTCAACACAATGTCTTTCCCTACTGACATAACACTTTAAAAAAAGAAAAAAAAAACAAAACAAAAAAATTTGAGTTCATTGTCTCTTTAATACATCACTTTCATCTGAGAAATGCATCTGTTTTTAAAGCACCGTAGCATTTTAGCTGAACAATACCTTAGTCCAGATGCAACTTTACCTCAGAATTACAGGTCAATTTCTAAATTCAAACTCAAGTCAAAATGCTAGAAAATGTGGTAGCAGATAAAGTCATGACTATTCTGAATAATCAGAAATTTTTTTAAAATTTCAATTAGGTTTACTTAAAAAGTACTCTAAGGAAAACGCATTACTCAAAAACTCTAGTAACATGATGTCAGCAGACTCAGGGGAATACTAATTTTGTTTTGGTTAGAGCCTTTATCTTTGTTTGACACTGTTGATTTTAATTACATGGTTAATAGGAGCAGAAGCTTCAGTGTTTGTGTCAATCAGCTAATGGAAGATTCCACTGAACTGAGGTGGAGTACCTCAGGGCTTTGTTCTGGGACACCTCTTGTTTCTCTTGTATATTCACCCCCTGGGTTCCATGATACAATTCAGTAGTACCAGTTCTAGATGGCATGCAAGATATACTGGCATCAACATCAAAATCGGCCAATGGTAGACATGTTTTTAACTTATCTGTATTAGTTCAATGAGTAAAACTGAGTCAATATTAACAAACAATGTTCATTTCCATCTTGTTGTTTGCATATGTGGTTCAAGAGGGGGAGGGGGTTGGCAATGTGGTAATTGTTCAGTTATGTGACAGTGAAGGTGATGCAGCGCAGGATTGTGGGGTGCTTAACTTGAACAGAGATGAAACGTACATGATGTGATTGCTTTTACAAAGTGTAAATAGTGTTGGGAAATATGTCTAAAAACATTGGTAGTTATAGGTCCTAAAAGCAGTATTAAAAATTGGATATCGGCTCAAATTTTCATATTGGTGACATTTTGCAGTACTGTTCATTCAAAACATCTGGGTGCTATAAACCTCCTTAATTTGTTTTTTTTTTTTTTTTATGTTAGATCAGGACTCAAGGCTGAGACACTAATTAGTGCAAAGGAATGATAAAACTACTTAGTCACATTAAATAAATTAGAATATGCATTCCAACGAAGCTTTTTTCTCACATTAGAAGTATAACCTTTAAACAGAGATTAAACATACTTTTTATTAAGCTCCAATTTTTGAACTAAAAATATTTTTTATCAGTCTGATGTAATATTCTTAGACGTGTTTTCATTAGCTGTAATAGTATTAGCTGAAATATAGTGTTTGAAATAGTTATTAATGTTTTGACTGTTTCTTGCTTAGAAAACTGCTACGACCTTTTTTTTTTTTTTTGTCTGCAGGCAATTCAGAATGCTGCTTTTAACCAACTACCTGAGATATCCCTTTACTCCTGATTAGGTATCAAACACTGCACTGATTACCCGTTTATGTTACAGTAGTCCCATCTTACATCTTTGACATTTTCTACCTCCTATTTCTGCCCACGTATTCATATCCACAGGCCAGAAGCTGTTAGTTGTTCACCACAGGGAGGACCAGAAAGGTTTAAGTTTATCATAACAAACAAGTGGAACAAGTTGACTCTGTCCATACTACCTCTCTTCTTTTGATTCTACACACTTCGATAAATAGAAAGTGTTAAAATAGACAGCATTAAGGTGATGTGCTTTACTGTGTTTGCATGTATTTACATCCATCTTTAATTGTTCTTTATTGAAAGCACTTTGTGATTTTATATCTATGAAAGTGCTACAAGAATAAATCTGAGTTGACTTGGAGAAACAAGGTTTGCGTTTAATCCTTCAAAAAGCCATCATGCATGAGCAGTCATTAGATAAGATGAAAAAAAGATCACAAAAGAAAAAGAGGAAATGGAAGACAACTTTTGCAACAACAGACTGTGGAGACAACATAATGAACAAAATCCCCATTTCACCACGTGGAATCGATTCCTCGGCTAGAATTTAAACGGAAATTTGTGAGCCACACTTCTGGCTCTTATTGAAATGCACAGTTAGCACTTTTCCTCTCAGCTTTAAAAAGGACAGAGTTGGCCGCTTCAGGCCACTGAGATCATCATCACTGTGTGCTGTTGTTATTTTCAGTCATGAAAGGCAACAATTACAAAACGAGTGATTCAACAGGACATCTAATTACACAATGCCACCGCCATTGTCAGTACAAGTGTCTATAGCTGCTTAACTGTGAAACCTCAATTGTGCACAAAAACAGACAGCTGACAGGTGCAAGTTTTCCAAACAAGTTGCCCCGTGGCTATTTTTGGACTTCAAATATGAAAATAAAACGAGTGCCTTCAGGCATAAAAGATAATAATTAGAACTAAAGGGAACTAGTTCAAATCCGTCACAAGTACGCCCTCCTAAAGGCAGCTGAGGACAACAAAAGCAAGCATACACCACTCCTGATGTAGACACAAATCACAGTTCTGCATTAATCCACTATTGCGCTCAAACACACAGCTCGTGCTGCTTTGGATGGCAGTCAGCACCATGGTAGTTCTACTGCAGTAACAACTGGGTTTAGTCACTTGTTATAACTCTTAAAAGAAATTTATCAGAATCTGCTCCCGTCATCAGAATTTTCTGCTGTTTGTATTTATGTCTGTGAATTTGCAAGTCATTGGCTGGAGGACTCAAGCTTTCTGCTACTGACTGAACAGTGTACCTATGGTAAGACAGTTAATGTATAATGGCATTTAATGCATGAACTGTGGAACTGTAGCACTGAAGTGTTACTCAACACTCTAGTCTTTTAAAATCGTTGCATTAGAAGCCTTACAAAGAAATCTCGCATTGCAGTGAAACATGTTCTGCCCTTGCATCTCAAATGTAAACATAAATACATTGAGGAACTTTGACTTTGATCAGAAAGCCCAAGACCAAACATGACATGTTGCTCTAATAAGAAAAAGATTAATAGGCCTACTTCTAAGTACAGTGGAGGATCTGTAAAAGGGGTTTGTTATTCTTCCAAAACCCCTGCAAACCTAGTGAGTGTAGACAGTGTAGACTTTTAGAATACCAGGAGGTTTCAGATGATCTGTTGGGCAATCCGAAATAACTAAACATGGAATGTGACTAGATCCATACAGTCTAAGTTTCATAGGAAATGCCCAGAAACAAATAAGCCTTCTTCCACGGCTATCACACTCCCTAGACCTAAACTATGGAGAGTTTGTGGAGCAAGCTGAAGAGAAGAGAGCGTAAGGGACAACCCAAAACTGTGTATGATTTCGAAAGAGAAGGTAGCACAACATGGTGTATTCTATTTGTACATAGAAGTTGTTATTCTGAGTTCTTAGTCAGAAATATAAACAACGCTCCCTCATGAAGTGAAATTCTGACTCAATTATGGCTTGTCCACATTTAAAACAGAGTTTATAGAATGTATATCTTTTAACAAAATATTTTTTAAAAAGTATGAACTATTTATTACTTCAGTTTGAGTGTGTGTGTGTTTATATTTTTAATTGAAAATAGAAACACAATCTTGTATTTTTCATAGTCACAAACACCACACAGTAAACTCAACTGGTTTTTCAGACTGAAATTCATGCTCTCACCACATTCCTAGATCTGAGCTCCGACTTCATGAAAGAAGTAATTTTGTTCAAATATATCTTTTCTACATTTAATACATACAATTTTCAGTGTGAGATTATGATAATGCAATAAAAGGTGTTTTATTTTTTCCATAGCCTCTTAGCACATTTTATTATTGGGGTCCCACAGTGGTCGGGATCCTGCTTGCATTAGACATAATGCAGTGCAAAAGTGCATAACAACAGAAACACACTGACAAATGCCACTAACTACACAGAGAGAATGTGTAGCTTGGTCCTTATGACGCGTTGATAAGGCTTGTGTTGCTGTGCAATTTATTTAAAAGGTCATAAAAACACAGTTGACAAAATCCTGCCAGGAACACACACTCACTTCATCCATTGTCCAGCTAAGGCATGACATTTAGTCCGTCTTAGATTAATAAATGCAGGAACAATGTTGTATGAAAAACACAGAGCTCCTAAAATACAAACTAGCCGCATTAGGCCTGATGGTTGCACATGGTAAATGTAACTGTATAGTTACCTACTTTCAATTTCAGACATGTTTAAAGTAAAAACAATTCCTCAGCGATGATGCCTGCAACACCATTAGATCTACATTAGATCATTTCATCATAACACCACCACTAAAGGTAATCAGTTTTGTTGGAGCTACGTTTCAGATCAGCCCAAACATGAAATTTGGGGAAATCACCTTGGCTTCTAGGAAAACTATGATGCATATTTACTGGCTTCTTGAGGTCATGATGATTATTCAATTGACTGTGAAATGTGACAAAAACATGGTGGAAGGAGATAAAAGGTGATGTGCTTTTTATTAATACCGTTTCACCGTATTATAGTATAAATAAGTACATAAAATGTACTTTGTCATTTTTTTTTATATAGTTTGCTTTGATACATAAGCCAAATATCAGAATAAACTAGGGATGAATGGTATATCGGCATAAGCATTGGTATCGGCGTGTGGTATTCTTTTGGTCATGTGATAGTAATGTAGCACAGTATAGTGGGATGTTTAAATGAAGCAGATTAGCAATGTCAGAATTGTGGTTTTTAAATGGTGCTAAAAGTGTTGGAAAATACATAATCTAAAATAATGTTGCTTATCAGCAATGCCAGCTGTATTTATATTGGGCTAAATTTTCATAATGGTGCATCCCTACAATAAACACGTTCTAAGATCAGTATTAGTGTAGGCTTATTAATAATGCTAAGTGTGCAGAGTGCCACTCTGTTCTGCGTTTTATAAAATAACACTGGGAGTAAGACTGCACAATATTTCACAACATTGCATTTTTATCAGTGTGTAAGATATTCCAATAGCAATGGACTGTTTGAGCACAATAATTGACAGGTAATACATTATAAACTTTCATTTTACACATTACTTTAATATTTACAGTTTCAGGGTAGCAGATACAGTGGATACAAATTACATACCATCATAATATATTCCAATACTATCGCCATTGTGACATTTTCGGATACTGAGCAACCCTAATTGGGAACCTAATTAGGTAAAACCCACATAGGCAATATCAGCTGTTTAATTTGCAATACTGCCTGCTCAGCCTTCAGTCAGCTACATTATTAAAATGTTATTCATAGCTTGAGCTTCTTTAGTTATTCCCCTTGATTATCTTTTTTCTTCTTCTAAATTTGACTTTTTTGGCTGAATAACATAGTATTTAAAATAATTTAAATTATGAAATTTTGTGTGATTTTACGTGTCAAATTTCAGTCTCCTAGTCTATATTTTTCATGTAAACATGCAATTCACTGACTGAAAGTTTGATCCCAAGCATCTGGATCATGTATGTTAAAGTTTAAATATATCTACAAACTAAATTGTACCAAAGGAAATAGGAAGTCATTTATACACATCTACTAATATGTGTATTAAATTTACATAAATATACCTATTGATTAGAGTTGCACAATATATCAGATCACTGTCATCATTACAGTATTATGTGTGCATTATCTCAAATCACACAAAACTGTTTAGGTGCAATATTTAGTCGGCTACTGTATCTCAAGTACCATGTATTTACTTTCGATGACAGTAATATATTTGGCCAGATGAATGGACTCTACATACACATTTTAGCAGTCGAGTTGTGTATGGGAAACGGTTGGACAGTTGTGATAATAAAAAGAAAAATATGGGTGAATCACAGTGTACTTCATTACTGCAACACATGATTCCCCTTTGTCAGAAAGGTAGCTATTGCAGTTTGTAAAAGTATCAAATCTCAACATCTCAAAAGATAATTCAAGAAAATTATCTTTTCTTGAATTAAAGAAAAGATATTTTGGGCAATCTATGTAACCAATGTAAAGAGTCTCTTGCTTTGGGTTGTGATATTAGATTAGTTCCCAAACTATCCCCCCTATATTTCATCACTTAAGTGTAAATATGGTTAAAACAACAGCAAAGAATAAAATATGAAGTGATTTATGGTTCAGAGGATGCTTAGTCCTTGTATGTGTTTTATGATTCCATTTGTCATCTATAATTATCATAGAAACATGCTTTTTTCCTGTCTCCAAAACATCCATCTGATTAAGCTGAAACAGCCTTTCATGAAAAATATTTTGAAAATCTTTCAAATAATATAATAACGGTACAAACAAAAAGCCACCGTGCTTACCAATAGAGCATCTTCTTCATTTTCAATCTCAGTCAATGAACATAACTATGCTGAAACAAGACAGATTTAATGTATAACCAGGATTTGTTGCACTCAAATGTTTGCCTTTTATGTCAAGTTAAGCTTTTCAGTGTGGAGCCACCCAACTTGGTTAATCTATCTGTGAAAATTCAGCGAACACTAACATCTCGTTTTAGAGTCGAAATTAATGTTAACCCCTTTTCGGACTGTATATTGGACCAAGCTGGCTATGCGACAAAGCAGAAAGGTTGGCTTTCTCTGTTTTTGCCTCGGTTACCTTTTAGCTGTTAGCCTATGTGGGTTTTACCGTTAAACAGAGGGGGAGCAGGAGAGGAGTGCGGCTGCAGCAGAAGGCAGCCTGGCACATTCCCTGTTCAGTCATGCCACGTCTTACCTGACTGCTGATGGCCACCTCTTCTTATCTCCTTTTAAATATATTGTATTGATGCAGGCGTCTCGAAAAAGATGCTCGCAACGGATGTCCACAGTCCTCGCAAGCCAGCGGTCAAATATTTTCTTTCCCAATCCGAGAAGCTAGCCTAGCTGACTAGACGCAGCGCCCCGTTGGAAGAGCATTTCTGCATCAGACCGTGTCAGAGCTCAGCGGCTAGGCTAGCTAACTAGCTGAAACCGCTACACAGCAGTTGGGAACCCACTCACCTCCCTGCTGCTCCTCTGTGATTGGCTGCGAGAGGACAGACTGGGTTCTGAATGGACGAGCTCGCTGCCAATCAATGCTACTGCAGCTGTTAATGTTCTACATTCCCATAGAACGTCCTCCTGAATTTTGCCTTCCAAGGATAAAACAACCATACCAGCATAAGATCATCCTCTATCATCTTCATAAGGACTGAAAATTATTTTTTTATGTAGTATTATCTGCCTAATTATTTTTCTCTATTTTATTTACTGCTTAAATAAAATAAGCTTTAAATGTTTAAAAAACATTGAATCACGACAATGACAATATTTTACAAAGGGCTAAAGAGGATTTATCACCAAATGAACACAGAAATTATTCACCAGAGCAAAACCAAAATTCTTCAGTGTTCATGTAAGTTCTCAAAGCTACATCCTATATAAAACATTTGGAGAAAACTGAAGAGAAGATGAAATAAGAAAAGACAAAGACTCTTGATCAGAGACACAACAAAAAGTCTTTAGCGAGGCATGCATGATTTTCTTCCAAGGTTTGTTCAGCAATTTGGAAATTGTTGGCCGCAAACATGTAAGACTCTTAACGTGTTGCAGATCAACAATCATTTACAGAATCTTTTTTTTTCTTTTTCTTCTTTTTTTTTTTTTTTTGAGTTGTGGCCAACGAGTACTTCCAACTTCACAATGCTTGGCGCGCCTTTGCAGAAAGTTTGGACACAACTGTTCTAGTTGGATTGTGAGAAGAAGAACTGTCAGAAAATAATTTCTCTGTATGCTCCAAACTTGTTAAATGTCATAGCAAAAGTGTAAATACTGCTGCTCTGCCAAGAATGCTGTACAGAGAAAGCAGAACTATCAACAATTATGCCACCAGCAATTTTGCAAAACAAATTCATTTCTTAATAATGTTTTTGTTTTTGCTTTTACAGATCTTAACCACAGGTGCCAGTAATTGCGCAGAGTGATGTATTTCAAGGTATCCACGTTTCATAAAAATGCTCAGTCATCTGTATTGCTCACTACAAGTTCCCATAATAATTCAAATATGCATACAGATCATCAAATTCCGTTCAGCCATAATGCATCTTATAAATGTGTCTGTGGTTAAGAGAGCTGCAGAGTAATTTGGAAGGTTCTGCAGCTCGCTGCAGGATGCAATCTGTTTCCTGCTCTAACAGATGGGTCTCCTCTACGTGTCTTCTTCGTTCTGCACCCCAAAGCCAATCTCAAAACTACTCAATGTGAATTGTAAGCAGGATTCTCAGTTTTGTTGAGCTTAATAAGCTTAATAAGCTGTGGGTCAATTTATTGCAAAAAAGCAAGTAAATAAGAGCTGGTAAATCTCGTTTGTTTAATTGTAAACAAACAAGATTTACATATCTTTTTATCTTATTTACAATGACAGTGACTCTTTGCAGATGTGTCCAACATTAAACTGAGTCTCACTTATAACAGCCACCCTTGTCATACAGAGTGCATACATCACAACATGACTGCTTCTGCTGAATGAATAAAAAGAGGAAGTGTGATGTGTAATTTGTACAACTGTTGTGATCAAAATGCTATCTCTTCCTGACATAAAGGAAATGGAAGTAACACTAACAAGCTTTATCCTTCGGTATGAGAACAATTTCCAAAAGCTGAGACAATATTTGTTGGGTACACAAAAACTTAAGCCATTTATAGAGGATTGTGTAGAATTGGATGATCAAAAATGATAAATAAAAATCCTAAGAATATGAAATTGAGTTATAAAACATATCATGCATGTAAGACTGTCAAGCCAAGTAAATACACAGGCTAGCCTGGGTGGCACCACTGATTTCAGCTTTCTTCTTTCACTCTTGGTTGTCAGAAACATTAAGTAGGTCATGAATGCCACCTGCTGGGCTGTTGGTGAAGCACGTCAGTTCTGAATCAGCAATGTGTCCTCATTCATGGCAAGCACTTTTTTCATCACCATTGTGTCTCTATTTCTCTATTTGGTTCCTCGGCAGTTCCTTTTGACCCTCAAGGCAGCATCTTAGAGACTGTTTATTTTGCTCGGTTTCCTGAAAAGACTAAAAAAAAAAAAAAAAAAAAAAAAAGAGGAGAAGTACTCTGTGAGCTGCTGACTTAACTGATACAGAAAAAGAAACAGCAGATGGACCGGCATTGTTTAAGGGGGACTTTAATTCAATTCAGTGTACTTGCCTCTGGGCATTAGTTTGACATACATCTGAGAGTAAACAGAAGCCACAGTCAGAGAGAAAATCACGTTTGTCAAATATAAACTAGCTAATGGGTTCGGAGATGTAGCTTGAACAGAATAAATTGCTCAAGTCATTTATTCTACTTTGGGTTTTTGCCTTATTGAATCTAATGCAATTCTGAAAAATATTTATGTAAACCAAATGTACATTGTTTCTTGGTTGTTTTAAAAAGTGTTGAATTTGGATTGTATGAAAGTATACAAAAAAATTGTGTATTCACATTTTGAAGTAAAACATAATTATTTTTGCTGCTTTTTAGGCCCCTGCAGCCCATGATTTGAAATTCACTTTTTCATTTTCACAGGCACAATTGAGTTGTCACTGTATTTTAAGGAATCTGTAGTAAATGCATATTTAGAGTTTAGATAGAGCTACCTAAATTAGTCCATATGCCAAAACAAAACAGAGAAATAGCTCTTTAATAACCTGGTGAATTGCAAACTATCTTCAGCTTGGTGTTACTTTGGGATTTGTAGAATAAGATTATTTTGCACTTTTGTTCCGAATGTTATGTAAATATTAAAAAAAAATTATAGAGAATATGCATATATTCATATATGTCATATATGTCAGAGCATATGGATTTTTGAAATGGAAAGTTTGTAAGAACCATCTATTCTTTTGTTAGTTAGGACATTATAGACATGGGATTCTCACAAAAACGCTTAGCAAAATGACCACAGTTTTAAATTATCTCTCTTTACTCAAAAACCAAAAACAGAAAATAGATGACATGTTTTTAGCACACATTGTTCTTGCTTGTTAACTTTACTTTCAAAACAAATTTAGCTCAATAATAGGAGCGATAGTCGTGATTGAGAATATTTTTGAAACAGCTAAATATGTCTTTATGGGGAATGAGGGATAAGCTCTAGCCCTTTGACAGACAGCTGACCAGCAGTGCACAGCAACACTTTGGGTGTGGTGGGCAGTAGTGCTCCGTTCAGCTCACTTTGACACTTCCTTTGGCTTCTCAGTTAGTTTAAAACTTAGAAAAGCTGTGATTGTGAATTGTAGTTGTTTTGAAACCAACTATTTAGACCAGGGGTCACCAACTCCAGTCCTCAAGGGCTACCATCCTGCAACTTTTAGATTCACCTCTGCTCCAATATGTCTGAATTCCCTCACCAGCATTCATTCCTCTCTGCAATAGGCTGGAAACGAGCAGTTTATTTGATCCAGGTGTGTTTGAGCAGAGACGCATCTAAAAGTTACAGGATGGTAGCCCTCGAGTTGGTGACCCCTGGTTTAGACCATGGTACTTTTACACCTGTAAACGTCCTATGCATAAATCATTGTGTTTTAGTTTCTAACAACAAATCAGGTCTTTCAGTGAAGCATTTTCTTTTTGTCTTTTTTTATTCCTTGTTACAATATGAATGGTTCCAGGGCTGACATTTACACAGTTTTGGCAGTGTGACGACAGAAGATTATATCAACACCTTGTGGCGTCGTAATTCACTCGTGCCTCTTTTTGCTGACATTTTAGTCTGTGGCACAATTTGACATTAAAGCATCACTATACGAAAGGGGAAATGGTCACAATATTACAATTGTCTTTTATTTCACATGTAAATATTAAGACTTTAGTTACACAAACTGGCACTCTGTTCACAGCACAACAATACAAAAATCATCAGATGAAGATTCAGACATTCTTTTGATTGCACAACCAAGCGACACTGTAAACGGATAGACTGACAGATTCATTTGATAGGCGAGTCTAGGATTTCTTGGTAATCCTGTCGAATGGCCCTGCTCACTCTGTACAGCTTGACCCCGGTCAAAGTGAACACGCTGACCATGATGACAAGGCCTCCGATCACATCGTACACTGAGGGGATCATCCTCAGCACGATCAGCTGCAAAATCATTGAAACCACGATCTCTAGGTGCTGCACGGTGCTAACTAAGGCTGGATGGAACTTGTTTAGAGCATAGTAGACTCCAAGGAACGCTACCGTGGAGCAGATGCAGATCCCAATTAAATAGCCCCAGGTCTCCCCATCCAGGGGAATAATAGGCTCCTGCATTATGAACATGGTGGAGGCACCCCAGACAGTGCCTGTCCAGCCGAAGGTAAAGAGTGCTGTCCACATGCTGACGCGCTCCTTGATGGCTCGGTAGACAATCATGGAGAGGGCGGCGGTCAAGCCTGCCATAACTGTCATTGTATAGCCAAATGCCTCCTTCCAAAACCCCAGCCTGGACTTCTCCTCATCTGCTACATTCGGCACCATGACCAGACACAGGCCGAACACACTTCCCACCACCGTGACCACGTCGGTGTAGCTCAGCCTCTCATCCAGCAGCAGGAAAGCCAGTATGGCACTGAAGACAGTGGTGGATGCTCGCCACATGATGGTACCATTGCTGGGGGGTACAATGGCAAAGGACGTGTAGGCGCAAGTGATAGAAATGACGTTGCACACACCATAGAAGAAGAGACGGAGCCGGTAACCCTTGGGGCCGAAGGGTGCCTCGTGGTAGTAGAGGACCACCAGGATTGACAACACTTGGATCACAGAGCGGATGAAGAGCAGCTCGAGAGAGGGAACCTTAGAGCGATCTGCCGCCAATCGGGTGATTAGCGCCACACATCCATGAGCTGCTGCTGCCCCAAACAAGGCCATCCAGGTCACTCTGGAGGCCAACACATTAGCTTCGCCAAAGCTGGCCAGCTGACCCTCGACCCCTTTGTCTCTTTGCACACTTGGCTGCTTAGGCTGAGTCTCCATGGTTCCAAAGAAAGTCCTGCTGCCTTTGGCATCAGACACCAGTCTCTTTCCAATGTTTGCCTCTGCAAAAGAACCGAAATCCTCAAAGGAGGGTGCATCGTCGTACCCTTCGTCACCAGGCTGGGGGAAGTGAGTGGCATATTTTACTGTGACTGTGTTTGGGTGAATTTTGACCCGCTTCTTTGATCCAAACTGCAGGGAGGCTGAAGCTGCATCCATGATGTATGAGGTATTTAAATAGTGTTATCTGGAAAACAGTGAAGTAAAAATCATTATTTAAATTCCACAGACACATTTAGACTCTTGCATAAATATTCACATATTCTTTTTCCACATTTTCTCAAATTATAACCGTTAACTTCAGGATTATATTGTGTCAACACTTTGTGGAGCCAACTTTCACTCTAATCACAGCAGGAGGTCTTTGGGGGTATATGTCTACCAGATTTGCAGAAAGTTGTGTCCATTCTTCTTTGAATATTGAGTCAGATTGGGTAGAGCACATGCAAACATATATTTTGAACTCTTGTCAAAGATTCTCATCTGTGATTAGATCCACACTTTCACTGGAGTGGTCTAACCCATGAACATGCTTTGCCATTCCATTGTGAATCTGGCTTTAAGTTTGGGGTTGCTGTCCTCCTGCAAGGTGAACCTTCACCCCTGTCCTGAGTGTTTTCTAGTCTTCATTCTAGGATGGCCCTGTATTTACCTCCATTCATCTTCTTATTAACTCTGACCCCCTTTAAAGTCCATACGTAACATGGACATTCTTTTAGCAAAAACGGTGCCATTATCATATTTTGTTGTAGCCGTGGTGCATTCAGAGGAATGAGCAATGTTAGTTTTCAGAAAAACACAGTATTTCATCTTGGTCAGTACAACCAGATCACATTTTTTCACATTTGCTGTGTCCCCTTACATAGCTTCAGGAAAACTACAAATAGGGCTTTTCTTTTTGCCACTCTTCCATAAAGGACAAATTGGTGGAGTAAGCATTTAATAGTTACCCTGTCAACAGACTTATCAGTTCCCTTCCCAGATGAGTCATCACCTGCTTTGTGTTTCTTTTTCTTTTCTTTTTTCTTTTTTTTTAACTATTGTTAGAATGTAGAAAGTTATCTACATAACTTTCTATCTGAACGGTGGATTTCTGCTACTCCTCCACAGTTACAATTTAGGCTTGTGATTCTGCTATACTCTTAATTTTTTTTATATGATGAATTGAATTGTGTTTCAAGAGATGTTTAAAGCTTTCATCTTTCCCACACTTTCGTCTCTGATCTGTCTGCTGTAATCTTTGGTCTTGATCCTTTTTTGCTCACAACTGCTCTTTCTAAGGTCTTATGAGAACACAATTTATAACAAGGCTACCTCATCCACACTTGAACTCACCAGGTTATAAATCACTAACCTGGTGATTTATATTGGCAAATGTTTACACTGAATTTCTATGTGGTAGCAGAGCAAATAGGGATGAATGCAGACTCAAGTCACATTTTTCCCATTTTTGATTTTGTTTTCATTGAGAATCATGTATCATTTTCCTTCCAAGTCACATCTATGCACTGCTTTGTGTTGGTCTATCACATTAAATCTCAATAAGATAGACATTTGTGCTCATAGAAGCCAAACAGCAAACACTCTGAGGCTGATGCAGTCTGATGGGAAAGAGATTACATAACAAGGAATCCACAGAGGGGGCTGATGCATAAATGTGGGCCATGTATGAGATGAATGGAGAGGCACACCATAATTAAGCTACATCTGAATACGCTGTGTAGAATGGATACAGGAATAGTCGTCTGGAAAATTAGTTTGATTCTTTACTCATCACATTTTGCATCCTGGGGTCAGATGAGTCAGTGATTTATATCTTAAATAACATTTATTTAACATATATTCATATTTTTATTTCCCCGCCCATATTTTGCAGTCAGTCCAGCACTAATTTTAGAATCACATTAAATAAAAACAGCATGAGTCCAAACCACAAGGGGGCAGAAAGATACTTCTGACTGTTTGGTCCTCTTTCATTAAGATTAAAATTAAAATACAAATTGATGAAAAACGGAAGTTGGAGAAATGACAAGATAAAAAGGCGTCTAAATTAAGGCACATATACGAAACGCTGCAATTAGTGTTTTTTTTTTAATTGCCCGTGAATTTAAAGCAGCCAAAATCGTTTCTCCTCACGAATTGCAGGATAAAAATACTAATTAACGAGCACCATATTAATAATGATATCATTTTAAGGGATCGCTAATCCATATCTTTTCTGACAGTCGTTTGCATCAAACTCCCCCCTCGTCCTCCCCCCCCCCCTTTTTTTTTGAGTAAGAACATGTTATTTTTTAAAAACATCTTACCTGGTGTTCTTGAATGAATTCCTAATGATGCTGGATGAAGCAGAGGTCTGTGTCATAAAAGCAGATTTGGTCGGAATTCCTCATCCTTGCACTTGCCCATCTGCAGCTCCCATTCCCCCATGTTCCCTCCCCCTGAAGCGGAGCTTCTCTTCAAGACTACTTGTTTTTTTCTTCTTCCTCTACAAACTGTTTAACCAACTCTGCCTTTGCTTCTGCCGCCGATGAATCTGAAGCTGCTGTTGCTGGTGAGGCGGGTGATGATGATGATGATGATGATGATGATGATGGAGGGGGGAGGAAGCAACGGTCGCTGTCACAGCCAGCGGTTTCTTCTTTTCAGTCTAAATCCCACCCTTCCGCCCCCCCAGCTACATTTGCTCTCATTCGTCCTTCTCCAATAGTAGCAAAATAGGAAGAGGATGTACGTTGGCCGGCCGCCATCATCATCATAATAATAATATAGCCCGAAAAAAAATGCACATTCATTTGCTTCCTTTTTTAAGATGTTTGTTTCAAAAAAAAAAAAAAAAAAAGAAAAGAAAAGGGTGTTCTTGTTACATTTCTGATATGAGTGCAGATCTACTTCCTCTTTAAAACCATTTGTTGTAGGTGAATTTGGATATTCCATTTATGAAGTTATAATCAGATTATTAATCCTCCTGAGAACCCTAACTTGCTGTTCTGTTTTTGTGTGCAACACTCTTTTTTTTTTTTTGCTCCAGTCACTTCACCAAAAATAAAAAATAAAAAGTTGATAATGAATACTTACTGTTTGAAATTCTTGAACTTTTTTTCTACTCTGTCATGTGACAACCACAAACTTTAATGTATCTATTTGAGATTTTATATATTGAGCTATCAGAAAGTAATTACTTGTGAGGTGGAATTAAAATGAAACATAGTTTAAACTTTTTTTTTTTTTTATGTGTGGCTTGAAAAGTGTGGCTTGCATTTTCTGCCCTATTTAACCAAATACCCCTAAACAAATCACATTTACTTAGGGGTAAATCTGTGGCCTCATCTGAAATCAAATTAACGTTTGTGTAAAACTCTAGGCAGCATCTGGAGGAAAACTAGCTCTGCACACCACCCTGAACATGATGACTGATGACTTCCTCACGACTGAAACATGGTGGTGGCAGCATCATGCTGGGATGGGTATTTTCTCTGCAGGCATCAGGGATGCTGGTTAGAGTTTAGATACATATATCTAAGAGCTGAATATGAAAGAACTACATGTTTAATCCCAGAGTTGTGTTTGTATCTAAACTCATTTGAATTTCAGGAGTCCTGAAATTTGCTTCAGGATGGCCCTCATGGGAAGTTAGCTGGTTTGACTTCCCATGAGGGAAGTACCTAACACAACCATTCTGCTTTGGACTAAACAGATACTTTAAAAAAAAAAAAAAAAAAAGGTAAACGCTTGCAGCAATTAAAACAGCAGGACCACAATAAAATAATGTGATAATGTCGTCTCCTCATACAGCAGGTTTATAGAACTTAAATTAGGTTGTGAAGTTTACCCCCCAGGCAATGCACCAAGATTCCCAGCTGGTAATGTAAGACAGTAACGCCACTGGCTCTGAAACATGACAGCGACTTTAATTATCATGGAGGACCACAGAAGGTGATTTGCAACGCTGGAGCAATTAACTCTGTGTCAACATCTGCATAAAGCTCCATGCAATCACAATAAATCTGCCAGTAGGGAATGAGCGTGTAATGTAATTGCTTATTAATGAAGGAAATTGTGGTTGGAAAACACGCGTAATTGTTTTCTGCACATGACAGGTAGCACAGTTACAAACTGCGAAACAGAAACAGTTGAGTGAACCCTTAGAATAATATTTTAAGGTGACATTGTTCATTTAATTTTTTTCTTTCTTTTTTCTTTTGGTTTGTTGTAAAACTGATAGTACACATCACCGACACTGCCAGAGCTTCAAGTTAATAATCCATGTATTATGATTTGGAATGAAAATTTAATTTTATACTCTTCAATTCCTCAATGAAAGCAGCACCGTTTACGTGGGAGGCACTTGCCTTCAGAGGGTAAATGAGAAACCTCCACTTCTATGCTGGATAGTTGGTGTGAGTTTATGCTGATATGCTGTATGGTGTGCATATTGGCCAGACATTTCCATTTTTTATCTAACCTGTCCTAAGAACCTTATTCTATAAATCTTGGTTCATCCAGGCAAACATTAAAAACCCCATGTTTCCCTGTCATTTAACATCCTGTACTTTCTTTTTGACATGACAGCAAATCCTGTTGATAAAATGTTTTCATTCCCACTGTAGATTCCTCTGAACTGAATTAGTGGATCCTCATCCCGATGAAGGGAATACAAATTCATATATTTCTTACAAATAGCCGTCCGTCTGGATATTAATATGTATAAAGCCATAACAGCACAAGCAATTACCCATTCTAGGGCTGTTTGAGTACTTAGTGTTTGAGAAATTTAGAAGAAAAAAAAAAGCATGAAAATGTCCACTGTAAACTCTGCATGGCCTCACAGCTCATTGAACTAATATGAGAACTGGGAAGCAATCATGCCCTGTCTTCTCATTTTATCATCCAGGGATTAGTTCAGACTATTGAGGAGGTGCTCAGCGGTCTAAAATACTGGAGGTATTTTCCAATCTCACAAAACACCCAAATGATTCTGTTGTTTCTAAAAAAAAAAAAAAATATCTGGTGATGTAAGAGTAAGGCTAGATTTATTTATTTATTTTAAGTGCACGTTTAGGTTTACATCTTCTATGTTTGATGGTTCAATCAGACATTGCATAAGGAGAGACAGCTTTAAGCCGAGGTGTTAGTTAAGTTGTACAGTAAATACTAGAAAGCATCATTTCTGATGTTTGATCTATTACACTTGTGTGAGGTGCAATAATTTGAATAAATTTAGATGTTGCACAGGCTGGTTAGATATGATCTGACGAATCAGAACTATTTTTTGAGAATGAAGCCCAAAATAATATTGACCTGCACTAGACTATAGTTAAACTCATGAAAACATAGTGCTTCATGGTGGTGGTGTACATGTAGTTTGAGTGGACTGTGGACTGCATTGTGCTGTGGACTTCTCAGCTAAACACAATGCCAGATCAGATGTAGCTTCTAGAAATCAAAAACTGAGAGAAAACACAAAGTTGAAGCTGACAAACAGGCAACAAATGCAACATTGTACTGTACCAGCATTGCAGTGTTGCAATGTTGTACTAGCATTGTCTTCCACAGATCTCTGTCCAGCAGAGCACCTTTGGCAACATAAAGTCCCCTTCATTGCATGCGGTCAACAAATTTGCAGGAACTGTGTGATGCTATCGTGGGAATATGGACTAAAAAAAATGTCCAAAAACTTGATGAATTTACATTGAAAAGGATTAAGGCAATTCTCAGGGCAAGCAACTATGTGAGAAGTACCTACAGCAGATGTACGGATGGACGGATGTTTTTCAGTGTTGTATTACTCTGTCTATTTCAGTTGAGCTATTTTGCTCCTATTTTTGTGTAGCACACCCCTCTCCTGAGGTTTGCATGATAAACAAGTATGCAAATGCCACTTTGGCATTTTGCAGTCGCACAAATGCTCTTTTCCAGAAAAAGTTGCCTCTACATCTGCTTTGGCTATGAGCTTTTGGAGCAATTAGCACAAACAACACTTCACAGACTGAAAGAGATAAATATAGCAGTGTGACTGTTTTTATGATCCCTGTGATTTAACATCGAAGCAAACAGTGAGACCTTGTCCAGGGCTGAAATTCGAGGCATTTCTGTTCATGCACCCTGGAGCTTATTTCTTTGCTTCCAAATGCTCATGCTAAGAGGACCAGCTTCAGTCACAGTAAACACAGAGGGTAATTCCTTACCTGCAGCAGCAAATGGAATTGTAGATTACTCCTGCAGGCTATTTGGGAAAATGTGAGAGCCTCATAGCGCATTTGTATTGATTACATGTGGGTTTTTATTTGCTTGTCAGTATGCTCCCTCCTAAATGTTACAGATGTGGTACTTATTCATCACCCATTGTAAGCCTCAGCCATCATCAGGTAGTTATACAGTATTTCTGTTGTAACAGCGCAGGAGGAGAAACTCCAATCCCTTTTTGTACTCTGACAGGCTGAGCTAGAAAATTCATAAGGTGAAAGAAGACTCGTCACTGACATGAAGCGAACAAAGAATACTTTTTTCAGCTTTTGGAAGACAGTGAAACAGAGTTGCTTGTGGGTGGTAAATGAACGCATGTGGTTCCTGTTTTGTTAAAGCATGCGGGCGTGGAAACCTGCCAACTTATATATGTTTTTTTTATTTTTTTTTTATTTTTTTTTAACAAGATAACAACCGTTGTCCATTGTGTAGCACAAAAGATTTGCCAAATCACATGATCTAAAGTTAAAATAGTACAGCTTTAGTTTACTACATAATGTTGCTTTCCAGTAAAATGGGTCACCGTTTCCTCTGTCTGAATGTACACCAGGCTAAGGTTCCACCAGCTGTCTATGTCAAAGCCAGACTTTCTTCTGCTTGAAGGTACTGACAGATATCGCTCCGAGAATAGCTCATCCCCGGGAGCTAGTTTTTGGCACTTTTGTTTTTCGTGTACATACTGTGCCCCCCCCAAAAAAAAAAAAATCATACACTGCCTCGTACTTACTTATATGAATACCAAATAGGCCAGGGCAGAGATGTGTTCTAAATGGAGCATTTTAAATTATGAATGAGCTAGGGAAGTTTGAGGCACTCTAGATTTGATGCTCTCTTTCACCCTGTCTAAGAATAAAACAAATGAAAACGGTGTCTTCTGTCTGTCTAAGATGTGGCATACTGAATGATACTAAAGCTTGGGATTTTTAAAAATCTTTTTACCTTATTAGTGGTGTCAGGAGATTTCAATGCAGCATTTCAAGCCACGTCAGAACAAATGTAATGTGCACCCTGCTAGCCCAGGGAATAGAAATCCCTTCTTTCTATCAGGGCTGTCATAATCCTTCATGACACGGACTCAACAAAGTGTCAGAAACATTCCTAGTCCATATTGACATGATGGCTTTACAAAGTTGCAGGTTTGTCAGTTGCACATCCATGGTGAGAATCTCTTGTTCCCACACTCTTAGTGGCGCTTTGATGGATTGAGGTCGCTGACTATGAATGTTGTTGGAGAAGAGTGAGTTCTCTGTCAAGATCAAGAAACTACTTTAAGCAGCAGTTATCAAACCACTGTTAAAAAAAGGAGCAATTTGGGTAAGCTGGAATTGCAAAATTACAGCTTTGGCCAGTGCAAAGCTGGTAGACACGCACCCTAAAAGACTTGCATATTATTCTTCTCTGATATGTATTTGGAGAAAAAAAAGAAGCTAAAAATGTATCTTTTTTCCCTTCCAGTTCTATTTATTTACTCCATTGTGTTGGTCTGTCACATAAATTCACAATACAACTCTTTAGAGGCTGAACAATTTCAAGAAGCTTGAAGACGCCGCACATCCCCAGCAACATGAATCAATGTACACACTCTGACATGACAGCGGATGATAAATGCATAATTTGTGGATCGACTCAGCTACGTTTCGTCTCTTATTTACTTTGAGAGACAAGAGCTGAAACGTTGAACCTTTTCTCCGAGGACCGAAATGACAGCTGCGCCATTAGCTGCTGTGTGTGGGCTGGACAAACCGGAAGCTGTAAAAATATCATAAGAGAGCACTTAAGTGGATGAGACATTTTCGAATTTCATCACGGATGGACGTTCGTCTGTCCAGTCAGGCGCATGGAGTGAGTAATCATCGCAGCATCTGAGCCCAAACGAGAGGTTGTTCGTGTGTTATACAGCGGGGGACAACAGACGCGACAATAAAGCTGCGGTGCAGTGGACCCAGTAAACAGCTTGTGTAGGAGTAAAATTTAGGCATCGAAGATAATAATGGAGCTCCTTTAAATCTGATTAAGCCTTTCTATAATAGAAACTGTAATGAAGTTTCCTCTCAGTCTTGGCAGTCGTTTAATGGAAAGTAATAAGTAACTCAAAATTAGATGAGACACGGCTGTGAGGAAGAGGTCGGAGTCGTTCACTCTTTCAGCACATGATAGAGGGCAAAATAAAAAAAAGAGGTAAAAGTGGTCATTTTGAGAACTTAGTCTAATATATATCTAAAGATGGTACACAGCAAATTTGGAAGTGTTCCATCAACTCCTACAGAGTTAAATTCAACATTTTGAAAGTGTCTATATTGGTCCACTCTGGATGGTGTAGAAATTACACTTTTGAGCACGGTGCATGTGTCAAACATGGTGTAATGCATGTTTGGCACAAGTGCATTACGCCATAGAACTGCCAATTGGTAATTGAAGTAAAGTAGCTTCGATTTCAAAGAAGCCAACATTGAAGTCGATTGGCAAATGAACCATCACCAAAGAGGAAGGCTCTTGTTGTCTCACTGTACCCCAAGAGATGCATAACTGACAAAAAATGTTTGTCTGGTTTTGAACCAGAGACCTTTTGTGTGTAAAGCAAACATGATAACCACTACACTACAGGAACTGAACTTCTCTGCTTTGTTTCAGTTTGACGTTCCAAAGTTGATGATGTGAGATGCAACATGAAAATTTCAACTGAGGCTTGAACTCAGATGCCTGGATTCAGAGGACAGACCATGACACCACAGAACCCTTGTTGACCTTTAGTAAACACTTGTGATGAATAGAATAAATCAGTTTCTGTCTGGTTTCGAACCAGAGACCTTTTGCATGTAAAGCACATGTGATAACCACTACACTACAGAAACTCATGCTCTTTGCAGTGTTCCTGGTAGATGATCCACATTATGTTAGAGACTAACGTCAACAATGGGCATGGAACAATGTCAAATACTTAAACCACAGATCCTCTCAGAGAGCACAGTAACTTGGTGAACAAACTGCCAGACTTATGCTTGTGCCTAATTTCACATTACAGGCCATAAACTAAGCCTGGGACAAACAAATTGTATTGAAGATGTCATTACCAGAGACACATGATTCTACAGAGACTTGGCTAAATGGCTATAAAATAAAATCAATACTTACAAATAAAAAATGGTTAAAAAATAAAATTAACACATTAAAATAAAAAAATATCTCTGAAATACAATCAACACTTGAAAAATAAAAATGGTTCAAAAATAATATCAACACTTCAAAATACAAAATCTCTGGAAAATAAAATATTATGTATGTTGTTTTGAAAAATATTGGAATATAAGCAATTTTATCAAATATTCATGGTGGTAAGATCATGTAAGTTCTTCTTAAATCCATGGAAACTCATCAGTTTGTAAGGTAGGTTAGCTCAGCAGGTTAGAGCACCGTGCTGGTAATGCTGAGGTTGTCGGTTCAAACCCCATATGGGGCAATTCATGTGTAAGGTCTTTCAGACAATCAACACTTCAAAATAAATAAGTGTTCAAAAATAAAATCAATGCTTTACAATAAATAAGGTTTCAAAAATAAAATCAACACTATACAATTAAAAATGGTTCAAAAATAAAATCAACACTTTACAATAAATAAGGTTTCAAAAATAAAATCAACACTTTACATTAAATAAGGTTTCAAAAATAAAATCAACACTATACAATTAAAAATGGTTCAAACATAAAATCAACAGTTCAAAATGTATAATGGTAACTGTTTCTGTCTGTTCAGTCCATAAACTAAGCCTGGGATCAAAAAAAGTATTGAAGATGTCATTAGCAGAGACAAATGGTTCTACAGAGTCCAGAACGCCCAGGAGAGCGGCGCTCTGGAGGAGCTGCAGACGTAACATCTGTCGGTTTCGGAGAAGCGAAACCACGCAAATAAAAATAAATAAATAAATAAATAATCCTGGTAAAAGGGCAGATGGGAACCAGGAGGAAGTGCATTCAGACCCCAGCGGGTGAAGTGATGCTAATTTAAGTGAAGTCGCTTAATTTAATTTATTAAAAGTTATTGGGGCCTCAGTCAGTGGTTTTTGTTACTACGAGAAAAATGTAGATACATTTATCTGCTTAATTTGTGATGGGATCTGGATTCACGGTGAATATTAACTAAACCGCATAAAATGCGACTAAATAGCCGATGTTAATATGATTGTGATTTCACGGATAAAAATAGTACATGACCGATTTTTTAAATGTTGTCGGTCAAGATAACATCTAGCGTGACCTGCCGCCCTGACACCAACTCACACACATCTTCATTCAGTCTTACTTGTAAATCGATTTTTCTTTTCTTGGACGTTTTGATGTTAGCTTGTCGATGTCTCAGTTTTATTCGCTGGGAAAATCAATAAGCAGCTTGAGGTGACTCTGCTGCTCTCTAGTGGCAAGAAGCTGTAATGTTGGCTGGTAACAATCGGAATGCATTGTGAGAGATGTAGTTTGTAGTCAATTCGTGCTCAAACCCTATTTTAAATCAATCATGGGCCTATAAAATGCTGAGGGGGCCACATAAAATGACATGGCGGGCCACATGTGGCCCGCGGGCCTTGAGTTTGACACGTGGTGTAAAGTATATATAACATAGAAATCTGAGTTTTGAAATACTACTAGCAGAGTGTGCTGTGGTGGTGCAGGAGTTAAGCACAACCCACATATGAAGGCTCTAGTTTTCAATGTGGCTGTCGTAGGTTCGCTTCCCGGTCTTCCCCTTCTCTCATTACTCACTTTTTTTTGTCAATTTACTACCAAATAAAAGCCACTAGAGAGCAATTAAAACATTTTTTTTCCAGAAACTATCAATAATCCCCAAATTAATTTTAAAAGACATTAGAAGCCACTTGAATCTACAAAATCACCAGCACCATTTGCAGTATATGATCTACTTTTATTTCAAAACATCAAACAGCACTGACAGCAATATACAACAAAGGTCATTCATTCATGGTACTTTGCACTGAAGGTGAAATGTGCTTTGAAAGTTCATTGGAAGCGGCCATGGATGGTCTTGTGATCACTGATGGTGAAGTGTCTTTGGTGCTGCTCTTGTTTTCACCAACGTGAAGGAGGAAGACTTCCAGCCTGGAAGGAAAAACAGGAAATGTAGCAGAAACATTAGGATAATAAATAAATATTTTAAAAAGTAGTGTGAGCAAAACTGATCAGACTCACCTGTGTGTGTCACCATCATATTCATTCAAATTACTCTGCCCACCCGGTTTGCAAGATAAAGCATAAAAAAATCAGAAATAATTACTAAAGAAATTAATCAGCTTATAGAAAAAATGTCGTCCCAACCTGTCTGAAGAAATGTGTTGGAGTCATCATAACAAGCTTCAGTCACCAACATGACACACTAACAAAGAAAAAAACATTTTGGCAGTTTTTAGATGTGCCACAGGTACAAAACACCAGAGCTAAATAATGTTAACTCAAATGGCCTCCAGATTTTCCTGACAGATAATAAATAGTCATATATACCGTGATATCAAAACAAATAAACGTACGTTAAGCAAACTATGTATATGAATCGATACTCTTGCGTAAACGGAAAAATAATGCCTCCATAAAAAATAGTCAAAAACATGTTCATTTTAACATGGAACTTACCTTGTTATAATAAGTTCCACACAAGACGCCATACCAAACATGTGAAGCAGTAGCGGAACAAGACGGCGTCGGCCGGGAGGCGGGGCTAATGACCGGGCCCAAATAATAAAGCTCATGATAATTTAACTTTACAACATGGACATGTCCACAACAGCGGAGCTAACGAGTTTCATCACCACAGAGAGCGACTGTCATTTTGAAGTCCATCTGACATGAAGTACAACAAACCAAGAGAAGAACAGAAACATCAGGCTAGTTTTGTGTGTCATAAAGTTAAATATAAGAGTGAAAATAAAGCCAGTCATGTAGCACAACATTTTATTCAAAATTGTACACCCACTATGTCACTAAAATCAGTCAGTCTGGTAAGGTTTTTAGCAACCATGAGTCAACAATGGGGCATCCTACCATATAAGATACTGGGGTATCATACACAGTTTTCAACAGGATAGGACTCTCCTTTCCAGTTCTTGTCAGATGTGATAAAAAAAATGGGATCCCTAAAGGCATGTTTGGGCTCCCTCTAGGTCCCCTCTGCTGCAACTCCCACCCTACCTGTAAATCCTTCCCTGATGTGATGTCACAAATATGTTCCAATTGTGGGAGGAACTGTCTGATGTTGAACTGTCGAGTGTTGATTTAGACTGTTGGTGTTAATTTAGAAATTAACACTGGACTGGATTGCTTTTTGTTTAACTCTTTGGAACTCTTTAGTGAGTGTTAGGGAATCTAACACTCACTAACACTCATGCTGTTGAATTAACACTGTATTTTTAACATACAACATTTACACTGGAAATCTAACACTTTTGAATTTGCTGTGTATTTATGGAGCAGGAATGTCAAAGACCTCCATTAGGGGAACTTAATCTGTACTCATCACTAATCTCATCCTCTACTTAACCTTACATTAACAGCGAGGAGGTGTTAACCTTGCATTAGGGTGAGATCAGGCCATGTCCAGTTCTGGTCCTGACTGACCCGCCGTTCCTGTTCCCTTTCTGACTTCTGCCACAGACCGACTTGATGCAGTAGCAGCAGTTGTACGTAATGCTTCTGACACCACACCGGTTGTGAGAAGAACACCACGGGCTGTCAATGCTGAAGAGACTCAGAGCACCAATCACAGTGTTTTATTAGGGCCCTGCAAATGTTGAGGTGTGACGGTGCAAATTGGAAACGCCAACCTGGGATAGGCTAAACGAAAAAGCTAGAAAAAGAAACTCAATCTGATATTTTAAACAACAGATGATGAATCTTTAGTTTTGAAAACAGTAAAGCGTGTTATGTCTCTAGGACATGACTAAATCAGTTTTGCTGCCTTTCACTGTGTTAAGGTTGGTTTCTACTTGAAGAAAAAAAAAGGGATGTGAATGATATGCAGGCACATTTTACAGGAACACTTCACACTGCATGTTGCATCTTGTTCTGTACTTTCTCATAATTAGGAACAGATGTGATATCTAATGTCTGAACACTTTATTAAAAAGGAGAAACATAGTAAAACATGGCTTTTAATATGACTATATCACAGTTCCTCTTTTTGCCAATTATTTGCAAATAAAATGTTCAAAAAAATTAGCCAAAAAATTACATAACTTAAAATGATAATTCTTAAGAAAATCATTCCTGGAGCTTGAAATAGGAAATAGCGATTATGCAAATTATTAATCCCAGACTTACGTTTTTACACAAATTTTGGGATGTCTGTTCTCTCTGTTGTTGTTTCACTCTGATATTAGTGTTAAAGCAGGCTGTTGGTACTGAGAATGAAAATGCAAAATTATTATTTTGCAGTCCCTGTACGTGGATCTTCTGTCTAATTGAAAGTCCGCTGCGGTGCAACAGTCGAGGCCTTGGATGCAACCAGACTCAAACGAAGACAGATTGAAATCAAATTGACTTCAGCTCCTGAGAATAAATGTGTCCTTCGAAGTCAGTTGTGCTCAAAAATAGAAGCTGCTCAGAATCGAGTTATTAATCATCTTCATCATTTACGCCACATTCGTTCTGGCCTGACAGCAACATGAGGGCATAATAGACGCGCTGTGATGACTTCTTTCCCCAAACTGTTGCGTTGGTGCTGAGACATGAGACGGTAATAACAGTGCAGACCAAAGTTAGATTGTTAAAGCAGCATGACACATTATTTGATAGGGGATTAATCACCGTCTGTTGCGAAGCGGTGCTGTCTGCTGGAACAGGGGGAGCAAAGAAGGTCGGATGTGAAGGTGATTTATTACGGTGGCTTGACTGGAAACTTCATGTTAAACATGCTGAATAAAAAAACTGTCCCATTCATCATTGTATGCACTCCTGCTGTTATTACATATTAGCTTTATTAAAACAAAGGAAGAATGAAACATTTTTGGATTGGAAGTAAAAGCTTCCAACACGCAGAGCGACTGTGGCTCTGTAGGTAGTGTAGTCATCTTGTGGTCGGAAGGTTGAAGGTTTGATTCCTCCTGCTACATGTCGATGTGCCCCTGGGCAAGGCACTTAACCCCAAAGTGCCAACCGATCTGCGTATCGGCGTATAAATGTGTGTGTGAATGAGTGAATGTGACTCTGGTGTAAAGTGCTTTGAATGCCCAAATCATTTGAAAAGTTCAGTACATTTACTTGTGAGCAAAAATTTATAGCATGACCAAAGTAAACCATCAAGCAAAAAGTATTCACCCACCTGAACTTTGTTTCAATAAATACACAAACTTTAATGCACTTTATTGTGGATTTATGCAATCGATAGACAGTGAATAGTCGTGAAAACACGTAAAGAGAGACTGAGGTTTGCCAAGGAACACTGGTAACAGGACACAAAACATGATGAAGACTGCAAAAGAGTTGAGCGTTGGGTGGAGGTTCATCTTCCACCCAACTAAAACAACACTAAAACATAAAGTGAGAGCCACAAAAATATATGTCCACAGTATTTTCAATTATACAATAAACCTTAGCTTGTATTTCACGACTGTCAGTGTGTTCATATGTGTTAGTCACAGAACAAATCTTCCCGGGTGACAGGAGATCAATGCAGATGAATTAATAGGCTTAGTTAATTAATCAAGAGCCACTGCTGTTTCAGTCTCTTCTGTCGGGGAGAGAAAACAAGTCATAGCTGTAATATTCTGTTTCTTCCTCACTACTAGCTACAGATGTTTTCTGTCCAGCTGCTCCAATTATACCATCTCCAGATGATCCCTCAGTGTTTTAGTTCAGGACTGTTTGAGTCTAAGTTTAGTTGAAAGGGGCATTTTTTTTTTTTTTTCCAAACAGCACTTGTTGCCTGGTACCACAGGGTATTGATTTAAAAGCCCTGGCCGAGCCTGTTGGTTTTACCTTCACGGACACAGTTGCCATGACATAAAAGCCACCGCTGAGCTTATGTGTATACACTGAAAAGGTGAAGGATCCAGACAATCAGAGCTAAATACAGTCACTTTAGAAAGCAAATGTCACTCCCGCAGGGGATAAACGTGTAAAATCTGCTCTGAGAAGCTGTGATCAGCAGCAGGCTAAACCACAACTTCTGCAGATGCTGAGTCAGATTTCTGAGGCTCTGAGCATAAACGCAATTCAATCACCTGGTTTAGTCATGAAATCAAGGATGTAAATCTAGTTTATTTTTAAAAACTGTAAAAAAAAAAAGTTAATAAAAAAAACCCTCCACAATAGTAAGACTTTTTATAAATCTGCCACAAGAATGTTTCAGTTTGCTATCCTCAGGCATTTCTGACAGCACCTTTTAATGAGGCTAAAAATATAAGTGTCTCAACTCCGTGTGTTTAAATTCCTTCCCTGACTGAACATTTCTCAAGAAATTTCAAAGCTTAATTTTAAAATACATGTGTAACAGACAAGACTTGTTCATTGTATGCCACGTTACTTCTCTTGTATAACCATCGGGCTCCAGGGAGTTTATCGTCATTCCGACGCCTCCGCATCGGGAGCCAGACAAAATTCCTCATCGACCTCGCCGAATACAGGCTACGGCTCCTCTTATTGACCGCCTTGCCTCTCCCGGTGGGCATTAGCCTTTCGCGGGCTCGTTACCAGATGGAGCGAGTCAGCAGTGGTGTACAAAGTAACCCCGTGCGCTGTCTTAGAGTGAACAGATGGAGCAGGAGGAGATGGGTGATCTCATACGGAGCAAGGAAGCAGGAATTACAGAGGGAGGCTTGCTGACTCTGTGTAACTAGGAAACTTGACAATGAAAACTGGAAAAAAAAAATAGACAAACCCGTTTTTCAGAGGCGAAACGCAAAGTTACAATAGAGTGATATGTCAGTCAAAGGATCTTCTTGTGGTATAAAAACTTCCTCAGAGTTCAGATCCAAGTTCAGCTGATAATACATGTCAAAACTTTATAAGTTGATTTGAGCAAATCCTCTCCCTTCAGTCTGAAAGAACCTGAGATACAGACTCTGGATATGCAAGCAGGTGAGGACATTCCCCAAGAGTTGCAACTTCACCTGCATTAAATGAAGCATATGAAGTTGCTGTATTTAATGTAGCTTGGTACCTGCAGTCCCTTCTTTATGTGTTTTCCTGGCGTTATTGGGACCATTGGGATGGCACAATCTGGTTCCAGAATTGTGCCGCTTACACTGGCAGCATGTTGGAGTAGCTCTGTTATATTAGCTCTGATTTGTTCTTTAAAAAAAAAAAAAACTTATGTTAATAATTGTTTAGTTTGGGACATTTTGCTGACTCCAACATCTCTCTGCCCGACTTTAGCCACATGGCCAGACAGAAATGTAAAAAGGAGCAGCAAAAGCAAACGAGGTGGATCAGAAATGCTTGCTAGCAATTCGTGGTGCCATTTGGATATGTTGCTATGGAACATCATCTGTGTTGGACAGAAATGTAGCTGTTAGTATGTTAGATGAACCAGCATAAGCCTTAGTTGGTTAGAACTGGCTGAGCGATTGTAGCAGTATTTGCCATCTGTGAGGAGATTAGATGAATTTATCCGCCAGTCCCCTTAAAAATCATCATGGAGGACTCTTGCACAGCAGGAGACATTTCTTTTGCTCTCACAAAGGCATTTTCAGGAGCTGCTGGAAGAGCTCCCTGCCCTAATTTCTGCAGCTCCTCCTCTTGGTTTCAAGCAGTGTCCTTAGCACATGTTAAAACGAGACAGATCCACACCCCACCAACTGCTCTGCTCTGCAGCTCTCTTCCTCTTGTTCGCACATTCGCTCTTCTCCACGAGGGCCTGGCTCGGAGGACGGCGTTTTATGTGAGTGGAGCAGCTGTCAGCAGAACAGCACAGAGAGCACACACTATTCTGAAGTGTGGAATATGCTATTTCTAGGATTTTTTTTTTTTTTTTGCAAAATACAAAATTGAAGCCCAGGACAAGAACAAGCCCTGCCACAAGTAATTGGGTCATGCTGCTTGATCGTGCTTTCACCCAGACCTCAACATATCCCTCTAAGAATGCCAGCTTTCCTGATTACAATGTAAACATTTGCCCTTTTTCTTGTGCTCAAAGACAAACAATGACAGTGAACAGGATAAGGTAGAGTTGTATATTTGTGACAAAATGTGCCGGTGTGTTCAAGAGAGCATTTGGGACAAATGTGGGAGAGAGTGAGAGGAGAACAGAGAGTCACGACAAAATAAGGTATGAGTCATATGGTGACGTAGCCAGATGGGTCAGGTAGCACCCATGTGGTGTTATCACTGACCCCAGAGGCTGCAGGCAAGCAGCAGACGCGTCCTGGGAATTCAGCACCAAACTGAATGTATAATTTCATCGTCTGCTGAACGTCGGCTAAACCTGCAGAAATTGCTGCAAATCCAAGGGAATTATGAAAAAAATATTTGAATGCTTAGTGTTCGGAAGCGCTTATTAAGGCTTCGGTGTGGCACAGTATCGGTGTTGGCGATGTCAAAACTGCTGCCTTCTGCTTTATGGTCCAGTGTTTTCCAGCTCAAACGTCATTGATTTAGTTTTACGGCCTGGAGCTTTACTGTTTTTCTGCAGCGTCTCTGCTCGCATCGGTCGTCATCGCAGGTTTATGAGGTGTTTTCTGCGAGACTGGTAGTAAACATCACAAAAACCAGACGTCAGAAACACAGATTTAACAACCTCAGGAACAAATAAACACAACATTTAGTCACTTTTAGTACCTGATACAGACTAAAGTAAAGGTGAGCAGGGTTGCTGGTTGCTATATGTAATATTTAGGACTATTTACCATATGGTAAAATGCTGCACTTGAACATTTACATGCTAGAACTTAACATGTAGTGTTAAAATTAGATGTCGATCCATCAATCACTCTTTTTAATATAATTTAATTAAACCTTTTAACGTTTTCATATCACAGCTTTAAGCTTAGATGTGTAGTGGTATAGAAATAGACATAATTTCACACAAATAGTTTCCAGGTGAGAAGTTCCGGTTCTTGAAGTGGGCGTGGTGTATATAAGGGAGCTGCTGCGTTCATTCAGGCATGTGTCTTTGTTCTCCCACTGTGTGGCTTGCGTCTAGTGGACTTTGGCAGCAGAAAGCAACAAATCGCTGGCTGGTGCATGTTGCGCTGATGTTTTGGTGGTAAAACGCCCCTGCGCTGCA
>NW_006800010.1:283600-300859 GCF_000485575.1 Poecilia formosa | reverse complement strand
ATATTCTCTGGGTGAAATTCCCAGGGTGGCGTTGTTGAGCAATTTACTAAAATTAAACTTCCACAAAATCTGAATTCCCATCTAGTGTTGCCACAGATGTACTTAATTAGGTTTTTAGGTGGGAGAAAAATTAGAGTGCATTATGCATAAAATTTGTCCCCCACCTATGCATATTTTAAAACCACTTTCTGCTGCAATCACAACTCCAGCCTCCCCCGGGTATATCTCCATCAACTTTGCACTTGTAGAAACTGTTCTTGTCTTCTGGTCTGTGAAAACAGCTCATTTAGTCAGATTTGATTGAGTGCATCTCTAATAATCAATTTTTCAAGCCAAGCAACAGATTCTCACTTTGAACTGGACCCATTTTGAGACGCACCGGCACATGAAAATGCTTCCATCTTAAAGGTAAGCAAACAAATAATAAAAACAAGTCACATGGGCAGACATTATAGACTTTACGCAGAGATTTAGTCTCAGAGGCAACTGAAATCACTTAATAAAAAAAATCCTTTCTGAATATCATCTCATGGTCTCTGAACTAAATGCATCTTTCTGACCGGGAGCTGACAGCGTGTTGAAGAGTTATGGACTGGACGCTTTGGAGCGTCTGGTTAGGAAGCGCATTACAAACCTTTGGTTGAAATGTAGTTTGTAGTCAATTCGTGCTCAAAACCTATTTTAAGTCAATCATCGGCCTATAAAATGCTGTGGGCCCACATGTGACCCGCGGACCTTGAGTTTGACACATGCATTACGCCATAGAACTGCCAATTGGTAATTGAAGTAAAATAGCTTCGATTTCAAAGAAGCCTACATTGAAGTCGATTGGCAAATGAACCATCACCAAAGAGGAAGGCTCTTGTTGTCTCACTGCACCCCAAAAAATGCATAACCGACAAAAACCATTTCTGTCTGGTTTCGAACCAGAGACCTTTTGCGTGTAAAGCAAACTTGATAACCACTACACTACAGGAACTGAACTTCTCTGCTTTGTTTCAGTTTGAGGTTCCAAAGTTGATGTGAGATGCAAAGCATGAACATTTCAACTGAGGCTTGCACTCAGATGCCTGGATTCAGAGTACAGACCATGACACCACAGAACCCTTGTTGACTTTTAGTAAACACCTGTAATGTATAGAACAAACAAAATCTGTTTCTGTCTGGTTTCAAACCAGAGACCTTTTGCATGTGAAGCAAACATGATAACCACTACACTACAGAAACTCATGTTCTCTGCAGTGTTCCTGGTAGATGATCCACATTTTGTTAGAGACTAACGTCAACGATGGGCATGGAACGATGTCAAATACTTGCAGATCCTCTCAGAGAGCACAGTAACTTGGTGAACAAACTGTCAGACTTATGCTTGTGCCTAATTTCACATTACAGTCCATAAACTAAGCCTGGGACAAACAAATTGTATTCAAGATGTCATTACCAGAGACAAATGGTTCTACAGAGACTTGGCTAAATGGCTATAAAATAAAATTAATACTTCATGGTTGGTTGGTTCAAAAATAAAATTAACACATTAAAATAAAAAAATATCTCTGAAATACAATCAACACTTGAAAAATAAAAACGGTTCAAAAATAATATCAACACTTCAAAATACAAAATCTCTGGAAAATAAAATATTATGTATGTTGTTTTGAAAAACATTAGAATATAAGCACTTTTATAAATTTTTCAGTGGTAAAATCATGTAAGTTCTTCTTAAATCTATGGAAACTCAACAGTTTGTAAGGTAGGTGAGTTGGCTCAGCAGGTTAGAGCACCATGCTGGTAATGCTGAGGTCGTCGGTTCAAACCCCATATGGGGCAATTCATGTGTAAGGTCTTTCAGACAATCAACACTTCAAAAATAAATAAGGGTTCAAAAATAAAATCAACATATCAATCAATTCAAAAATAAACTCAACACTTTACAATAAATAAGGGTTCAAAAATAAAATCAACACATCAATCAATTCAAAAATAAAATCAACACTTCAAAATAAATAAGGGTTCAGAAATAAAATCAACACTTCAAAATTAAAAATGGTTCATTTATGTTTTCGCATCCACCTGAATAATATGTAGTTGCACCCCTGGTTGTGTTAATCCATTTGAGGAGCCGGTAGTTTATCTTGAGGAAATAAATGACGACGCAGAAGTTAATTAGACTGTAACATGCGCAGTCCGCTGCTCAACCACTGTGGACGTGGCTCCGCTACTGCGAAGAATTAAAAACCACTGGAAGTAACTCATCCAGTGGTTTTAGCAAATGGAGTCTCCTGGGTTCACTTTACCCAGGAGAGCGGCGCTCTGGAGGAGCTGCAGACGTAACAGCTGTCCGTTTCGAAGAAGCAAAACCACGCAAAAAATAAAAAAAATAAAATAAATAAATAAATAATCCTGGTAAAAGCGCACACCGGACAGGGTAAAACACTCACAGGGTTCAGTTGATCTGTTTGGATCAGACAGATCCAATTGACTGAATTAGCGCAGATTTTTCTGCAGATGGGAACCAGGAGGAAGTGCGTTCAGACCCCAGCGGGTGAAGGGATGCTAATTTAAGTGAAGTCGCTTAATTTAATTTATTAAAAGTTATTGGGGCCTCAGTCAGTGGTTTTTGTCACTACGGAGAAAAATGTAGATACATTTATCTGCTTAATCTGTGATGGGATCTGGATTCACGGTGAATATTAACTAAACCGCAAAAAATGTGACTAAATATCCGATGTTAATATGATTGTAATTTCACGGATAAAAATAGTACATGACCGATTTTTTTTTTTTTATTTTTTTTTTTTTATGTTGTCGGTCAAGATAACAGATAACAAAAAAAGTCTAGCGCCACCTGCCGCCCTGACACCAACTCACACACATCTTCATGGTAAAAGCAGCTGTATTTCAGCTGAATGAATAGATATCTATGAATCATGTGAAATGTTGTTTAATGTGTATGAGAAGCACTGAATATGTATGTAAATGACAATTTTTATAGCTTCATTCAAAAACCATGTATCGTGTTCTCTTCATTTTTTCAAGCATGTATTGTTTTGTATTGCGTTCAAATAAAAATCGAATGAAATACATAAAAGTGAGAGAAATTAAAGATGTTCTTTTGCGAGGTGCTGCATGTGTATCTAAGAGCACACTGGCTTCGGCTTGGAGACACTGCATCTCCTTTTTAATTCCTGACTCAGATCTTTGTGGGATTTAGGACAGAAAAATAAATGCATAAAACCATAAAAAAAATAAAATAATAATGCTGTTGACTCATACGCTTTCCTGCAGAGAATCGAAGCTTAACGCTTAAGCAGCTTATGTACAGGTTCCTCAGGTTGCATTCTGGATGCTCTTTTCAAAATCAAACATAAAAAAAAAAAAAAAAAAAAAATGTTCTATTTGTGCAACAACACTCTTACGTGGTTTGGTGACTGCAAAGTCACAAGATTTGCCTTTTCGGTGTGTTTTCAGTTTTCTGCTGACTTTTATCATTGTACGGGAAAGTCTGCATTGTACAAGAAATAGAATAGAGTGGTTATAAAATGTAAATAACTGTTTGCGTTTAGATTTTTATTAGCTATGGATTCCCTCCCTCCGCTGCTCATGTTTGCATACGTGGTCTGTCGACATCACAGTCATTGTGTTATTAAATCAACAGGCAAGATAAAAGCCTCCCCTGCTTGTGCTGAGGAGCAGATGACGATAACAGCTCCTGGCAGCAGCCTCAGAGCAACGATATCACAGAAGACAAAACCGTCGGCAAGCAATTAACAAGAGGTGGCTCTTTTTTTTTTTTTTTTTTTTTTTTTGTAGATTGTAACCTCAAGACAACAGGATGTAGTAGTACCTCTATTTGATGCCAATGTGGAAACATGAAACACCTTATATTTAGAACCTTCTATTTTCCTCTTCTGCACAGTAGATAGCTTGAACCTGTACGAATATTGCAGGTCCAAGACAGCTGTTGTGTTACAATGACAAAAAAACAACAAAAAAAACAACAACAAATCTTTTTTTCTCTTTGGTCTTCTCCAGCTGGTGCAGTTTACAAGACAGATAAGGTGATCTGGATAGAAATATCACATATATCAGATTATTGTATCCAGAGATCTCAAACAATAGTGTAACTTGTTAACGTAGTTCAGTTATAACAAGTGATTCCTAAAATGCCTTAAAGACTAAAACTAATGAATGTTGGGACTAAACCAAACATTAAACAGGCACACTGTGTTTAAACAGTGCTTTGCACCAAGTGCCATGTACTACTAAAAATACTGCTGTCTGTCTTTTTAAAATAATAAGAATTATTATTATTATTACACATTGTGAATGATCCTGCCTCTAGCCACTTAACCTCGAACGCTACCAAACTTCACATGCCATACGGTTATAATTTCTGGGCTGGAAACATGATATTTGCTCTCACATCATTAACTGTAATTGCATGTTGCTTTTAAATGTCACGACGTGACTCAATGCAACAATCAGCGGCTAGCAGCTGGCTAACTTCTGAGCACAATGTTAAATTCACACCCACCCAACAAGCTAAATTACACTGCAGCTGCAGCAAAAAGATCAAATCAAATCATACGTTTTTAAAAATAAACACCTTACAGGTGCTCTGCTCCTCTGGACAGTGTTTGGAAATGTTGTGGTCCCTAAAGCTGTGGCTCAAGAAAGGAAAATAGGGGGGTGAGGGGGTGATGTGCAGAAAAAAAAAACCCAATCGGTTAACTTTTCATGAATTTTTAGACGAAAAGCAGAACCCTGTAATTACGTCCTGCGTGGCAATTTTCAGTTGCCATAGGGACACAGACAATGAAATAAATTATAGCTTAGTGTCGAACCATGTTTTTCAAGAAGGTAAAGATGGAATACTGGGGAAAGCTGCTCTTCTAATATTTCAACACATGTCCTCATCTCCCCCCTGAATACTTGAAAGCTAATTTAGATGACAGGGAAGGATTAACATAAAGCAGAGGAATTAGTTAACCTCTTTACTGCTGCTGCTACCAAAAGCTCTCCATATGGAACATGAAGGGAACATTAGGTCTCCAAGAGGGATGCAGCTTGAATCAGCGAGGCGCTCCTTTGAGTGCCTCCATCACGTCTGTGTGACTCGTGTATCTGCAAACAGATATGAAGAGCTGCAAAAAGTCGCAGCTGTGCAGTCAGACGACACTGGATGATCACAGTGGAAAGTTGCCATCAGCGCCTTAAAAAAAAAAGAGAGAGAGAGAGAGAGAGAGAGAGAGAAAAACACACACCCACACAGAAATTCAAACACGCACACATTGAGATGCAGGCAGATGCTCAATGTTCCTCTTCGAATCCTGTTTTTTTTTTTTTTTTTGACAGTGGGTCATCTGCTGATGACTCAGTACCAGACATGAGACGGTCCGGCTCTCTCTGACTCACCTGATCCCCGTCTATCACTGTAAGTGGAGACACGGGTTTAGGCAGGAAGACAAACCCACCTGTCAGACTCTGTTTGCGGGTCGCCAGGTAAACACAGTTGTCACTTTGTGTGTTTGTTTCGTCCTGACACCAACATAGTGAGCTTGGCCGGCTATGTTAGGAGAAACATAAACTATATTCACACCTATTCATAAAGCAACTTAGCAGTAGCTAGCTGTGTGACAGCCCTTCAGACTCAGACTGGCACGGATTTGAATTGATTACATCAGTTTGTATTTAATTTTAAGCATTTATCGGTCCTTAATATATTGAATTTTTCTTATCACATTAGACGCCAAATTTAATTAAATATTTATATTTCAGATTTGACTGTAAGTCCTTTTCACTTTCAGTTGCAATAGACTGGAAAATAATTTGAGAGTCTTCGCTGCTCGTAGGAAACAAAAAAAAAAAAGTACTTATCTCACTCTGGGACTTTCAAGCATGAACTTGAGTCAAAGTGCAAATAGCAAAAGCAGCACTTACCCGTTTCCACCACTTTGTCACATTGCACGACCAGCAGGATGACTCAGGCCTGCCAGATCAACAGAGAGGTTTACTGCAGTGCCTGGGACCTTTTTGCATTGCAGTCACACACTCCAATGGATTCAGGGGGGGGGGGGGGGATTGTAAGTGTTAGATCAACACAGAGAAGCATGCAGTCCTGACATGGAAGGAAACTGATGCTTGGTTTTTGAAATGTTTAGCAGATATTTGAGCATATATTTCTACCCCACTTTGCTTTGATACCCTTTAAATAGAATCCAGCTGCCAAGTGCCTTTCAAAGCTTTGCTCAGCAAACGATGTCTGCATGTGTGTAATTTAACGACCCGTGAAGGCTTCAAAGGTCTCTTAGAGAACATTTAGCAAACAAACGGCCACGTGAAGACCATGGACACATTTTACAAGGCGCTGCTCAACACAAGAAACCATGGAAATGGAAAGAGTATGGCAAAACAGCACAACGACTTTGCTGTCCACCTAAACTAACAGACCTGTAATGGAGAAGACAGAAACCGTGCAGGGGGCACAGCAAAGGATGACGATGTAAAATCCTAAATGTGGAGGAAAATGAACACCGAACAAAGAACGCTGGAGCAGGGACAAGTGGTAGTGGCAGCATCATGATGTAGGGAAGCAGCAGGTGCTTTTGATAGTGAGTTGCTATTTTAAATGGCTAGTCTGAAACGTCCTCCAGCATTGGTTTGATCAATGTTCCAAATGTCTGCTTCTCTCAAGTATAGGAGGAACAAAATGAAACAAAAACAAACAAACAAATAGACAATGCACACTACTCTCCAAAACGATATGATAATCGCAAGAAAAGTCTATGCTAAGCAGGATGTCAGTGTTGCTTTGGTCTAACAGATTTCCACAGAGCTGCACTGATTTTGGCCATGATTTTTTTTAAGAGTCTCTCTTATGTGCAATCTGGTTGTTTTCACCCAAATTCCCATCCTGCATCAACCCGATTACACTCCCCATGGTAGAGTGACTGCTTTTTCTTTTTAAAGCTGTGTGCACACTGAGCCACATCGACAACTCTGTAAATCTAATCTTTAAATCTAAACAATTTTCAACAGAGGAGGCAGATATTTTTTTTTTCTTCTTCCATCTGCACACCTCTGATAACACCATAGCATAATTCTGCATTTTATTTATCTGAATGCGCCCCCGCGTCCTCTTAATCGCCCTTTCATTAAACATGCTCCCGAAAAGCCGATGTTCTTCACCCCCCCCCCCCCTCCCACCCCTACCATCATGCTGCGATGGCTATAACCTGCAGGGACAGAACACACTTACACACACACACACACACACACACACACGTTTGCTCTGCTCTTATGACGTTGATCGGTGATTTACCGACGCGGTAAGAAGCTGTGTGGTGCCCACGTTGTCAGAATCAAGCTGTCGTCTGTTTTTGAACACAGGGCAGAACCAGAGCTGCAACTGGAAGCAAAATGCTGGAGCCGTTTTCTGTAAGCAGGCGATCAATCACACAGATGCAGAGGGATCTTTATGTCAGCACAAAACAAATGGCAGGTTGTTTCCAGAGCAGAGGTTGGTATGGGAGTAAATGTTTCAGATGTGGGCTGTGCCACAACCACATCATCCATAGGTTTTTACGCAAAATTGAAGTCGATTTATTTGACTTGAAGGCAGAACTTTGTCAACGTCTTACAGCCCCTCCCTGGAATATGAAGCTTGTAAAATCTAGCCAGCACAAAATGTCTCTGTCGGACTTTAAATTTGGCCTTTGAAGTCAATAAAAGATGAAATATTTATTTTTGAGACATTTTTCGTGGCATTTTCTATGCTCTGAGGATGATCACATTGCCAAACCATTCTCTTTGTTTTTAGGTTCATCCCTCGGAGCAGTTGCCTTACTTTGCCCCCACATACTCTATGCTGTGACGCAGAGTTCATAAATAAATCACATGGCCAAATCTTTGACGTAACAGAACAAACCTCATCCTTTCAGACAGATCAAGCCTCATCTCCTGTCCTGGCTGTTCACTAAGCATACAGCTTCAGTGGTGGACTGTGTTTGTTGAAGTGGCTTTGGGAGGTGATGGGGCACCAACCGCCTCTGAACGGCATCTGCATAAAAGCAATAAAAAAAAAAGGTGTTCATTGTGGAAAAAAAACAAAAACTGATGTATTTCATTTTCCAGAGAGAACAGTTTGCATTAGGCAAGCCGTCCGTCAGAGAAAGCCATGCTGTATCTCACTCATGCATGTACCTTCTGTGTATATTTTGACTGAAGAAAGCCACGACCAAGCATGCCTTTCCTTTAAGGGTTGTGGTTAACCGTCAAACAAAGATAACTGTCAGAGACAGCGCTCCCTACAGGGTCCAAACCCAAACTGGGTAGTGGTGGGCATGTCACACCATCTATGTCACAAACAGCAGGAAGGATGCCGAGTCGTGCTTCTCCATCTACTCGCGTTCACCGTGGGAGGATGAGCATTTGCTGCTTCTTCTAGCCAAAACATAACATTTTTTTCCTCAACACTCAGACTACTTCGGTAGGGGAAAAAAAAGAAAAAAAACAAAAACAAAAACAAGTTTGGACTTTACTAGACCAGAACAGATTGAGATTTAAATGCATTCGAGTAAGTTTTCCTGATTTTGGTTTCAAAAATCATCTAAATTCTGCTGTGACGTTGACGCGTTGTCTTATGGAGCCGTCTTTGGTGCAAAGTAGAGAAACAAAGCCTAAAGATGATTTAAAAATGAATCAGTTTCCGACTGCCAGGATTTTGGACTGATCTGAACTGAAGCAAGCCCCATAGAGCGGCAGCGAGAGATGACGCGTACAATGGAGGTTGTTTCTGCAGGTTGACGGGCAGCCGCAGCAGCAGATGGGCCTGGACTTGACATCAGCAGGGACATCCTGACAGCAGAACACTGTCTGCTGTCTTCTGGGGCTGGCTCCTCACCCCAGCTGAATGGCAATCAGTAAAGCAGGGCGCTCTACTGAACATTCACACTGACAGCGGCTATCTGATTTGTCTCTTGCTGTGTTCGCCGGAGGAAAACATTGTAAATTGGACAATTTACATAGCTGTAAAGAGAGAAATGTCAGAATTTTTTGCCGTTTTATGACACGTGATTTGACATTGTTGCTGTCAATGGTTTTTGCGATTGTTTGAGGGTGTTATTGGGGTTTCATTTAATCTTATTCACACTAACTACTGGACATAGGTTACACTATCTGTCCATGCAAATTATATGCAATCAAACTGCAGTCCCTTGCAAAAAGACGTGTCGCTTTCAGGATCTCTCCCATGTCGCTGTGTTCTTGTCACACTTACCTGTTTCACATCATAAAAATTCAGAATAGGCAAATGCAAAAAAAAAAAGATATTCTCAAGTCATTCATTAATTAATCAAAATTAATCAATTAATTCATAATACATAACTGGGTGATCCTACAGTCAGCATCTTGAGCTGTACATACAGACACAAAGCAACAACGGAGGACACGGAAGCTATGTTGAACATTCTGCGAAGTCTGTCGTCGTTCTCAAAAACTCCAAATACTCTCAGTCACTGGTGTGAGACTTTACAAATCACCCACATGATGTACTTTTGATAACCCGTTTTCAGCGTCAGAAAATGAAGTCTCAGCAGCCGGTCCCTTTCTCAAAAACGCATCCATATTCCAAATGCTTTGGGAATATGTGAAGTTGTCACCAAAGGGTAAGTCTGAGGGGAGCTGGTGTTCGACGGGAGTGAATCCAAAGCTAATCCACAATACGAAGCAAAAGCGCTGTCCTTTGGAGTCAACTGCAAGATATGCAAAACAACCTCCGGATGAATTCAGGACCCCTCGCAGCGACAGACCTTGTGCACCAATGAATCTAATTATGGCCTGTACATTGGTGGTCTGACATGGACGAGCACTTACTCAGATCATTCCCTTTGTTGTGCATAATGTGTGAATCTTGTATGTAAATGTAACTCTCAGCACTTCCAAATACGGCTTCCATCTTGTCAGAGTGTCTGTAATGAGGGTAGGGAGGTGGTAGAAACAGACAAAAGAAGTCTGGAAGTCTGGGGGAGTTTGTTCTCTCGCATTTGGACGAAAACACGATTTTTTTTTTTTAACAGTTTTGTCAGGTTTGTAAACCGCATACACATAAATTCCTAGGCAAACATTCAAACGTGCCAATAGAGATTTAAGTAACACCGAATGTTAATCGAGCTGCTGGATGAAGGACTTCAGCTGCATTTTTTTTCCCGTGTTGCAGCCCCCCCCCCCCAAAAACTCTGTTTGCCCCCCTGTAGATATTCCGTTTCACGATTTGTCATGCTGCAGCAGCGCGAGGCTGAACGTTGGTGCCTGTGAGCCGAGCCTCTCAGAGGGCTGAGATAAAACCAAGCTGACGTGTGGGTTCAGCTGCGTCACACTGTCCTCTGACTGAAACAGTCTCAGGAAAAAAAAAAGAAAAAAAGAAAAAAAAAAAGGAGAGCAAATGAAGGGAAGACGTGCTCCTCCAGTTGTGGCCTCCTTTTTTTTTTGTAGTTCCCTCCTCCCCCGCTTCTCCTGGCACACAGATGCTGCTGCTGGCTTTTCGCCTTGAACAGCTGCTTCAGACAAAGCTGTTATTACAGTTGTCGAATCCAACGCAGGTGTATGAAAACACGACTGAACTCTGGACTGAAAACTGGTTGATTTGGTACGTTTTAAGGAGTTCATCTTCAAACATCTCAACACTGAAGTTGAGTCTTCAGACAGATCGAAAGGCAGTTCTTCACACAAGAACTGTAATCTTTTTTTATATATATATAGATCCGGAAGACTCACGTTCGTCTCCCTGAGAATGCCGCTCCATCACTGGAGGAGAGAGATGAATCCATCTTCAGGCTTTCCTTACCATGCATGATCCATCCCCCCTCTTGCTCCCTCTCAACTGAGGAGCTCCTTGGTAAATAATTGAGGTACACCCACCCCCCCTCTGCGTTAGTGGAGCTTCTCAACTTGATGATTTTTCAGCTCGTGCAGCCAAAATTGGGTTCTATTTGTTGAGACTTTGAAAAAGTTTTAAAGGGACGTTATTGATTTGAAGGTTACATACTGGTTGGGTTTTATGTAAAGACAGTGCTGTGTGGTTGCAGACTTCTGCACAGATTTGTGGTTTTGTTTGTTGTTTTTGAGATCTCTCAGAGAAAACAATATAATCTTCAGCTTTCAAATGTACAAATTTTGTATCCAGACACTTGATTTAACAAACAGATTCCTTTGTTCTGCAGAGCTAATCTATATCTGAACAAAACATTCAAAGCGCCACTCCATTCATGACGTGAAAACGTGAGTCTTGATATGTCATCATTTTTTCAAGCTGCAGTGGAGGGAAACGGCATCCATCGGGAGGCGTTTGCTGACCCCTGCTGTCAGGAAGCATAATCTCACCTCTGTTCAAGTCTCTGTTCAAAACCTGAATCGTGAAAATTATAACTAAAGTTTGAAGGAAGAAAATAATAATAATAATAAAAAAAATTAAAAAAAATCCGCCTCTTTGTTTTCAGCTCATGCTTTTAGCTCTATTTCTGCATCACAAAGCAGACCGCTTCTGCCGAGTCCATGAAGATGCAAGAAGTCTGGCAGATAGGATGAACTGGCACGCAATAACTCTACATCAGGTTTTTTTTTTTTTTTTTTTGGTTATAAACAAAGCAGATGCTGACATAATCAAAGTTATGATTCTAATTCCACATCCTGACCTGGAAAGGGATTCGTCAAAACATTGCAAACAACAAAGATGACACTGCAGACTGTAAAAGTGGAATGATGCGTCACTTACCTGACTCCCCATGTAACAAAAAAAGCATCAACTAATGTTCAGATTTTACTGCATCATTATTATTTTGTCCATGCAAATATGCTACTGAACGTAGTAGTGAGACCTTTCCTAATCCTGCCTCTACTTTCCAGGGATTTAGAAACTACTTTGTAAAACATTTCAGGAAGATTCATAATATTTACCAGGTTCTTCCTGGAATTTCCATGGAATTTACCAGGCACTTTCCTGGAGCCTTCATGAAAGTTTTAGGAAAGTTCCACCAAAGTATCTGGAGGGTTTGATGGAAGTAGTTGGTGACTTCCATGAAAGTTCTACAAATGTTTTGCGGTTCATAAAATGTCTCTGATAGTACCATGAAAATTCAATGAATGTTTCATTAAAGCACTTCAATAATTCTGGAAAAAAAAATAAAAAAATCAAACTTCAGGAAAGTACAGGCTGTAGTTTTAAATTATGTCAGAATTTTAGAAAGAAATGTGTCCAGTGACATCCTGCTAACTTCAGCTAATGAACAGAAAATAATTTTTAGTTCTTTTGGCCATGCGTTGCAGTGCTTGCTCGCCAACTTCTCTCAATCTTATGTTTTTGCATGAATAGTTCTGATATTTCCTAGCTGGAAAAAAAATGAACCTTCTGTAAAATAATACAACCACTTCCACTTTTTTTTTTAATATAAATAAAGCTTGAAACATAATTTGACATAAAAACCTCAAGAAAAACAGGAGCAGCATCCCATGTTCCACTCATTTACACCAATCAAAACTTTGATGTAAGCACTTAAAGGCAGAAAGTATCAAACAGTAAATGCCTGAGAATAAAAAAAATAATAATTTTCACTCTTGCTCCTCCCTAATGAAAAAATAAAACACGCATTCCACAATGCCAAAAATAAAAATCCTGGCCTTCTTACAAGTTAGCTTTTTTTTTTTTTTTTGCAACAACTCAACTAAGGCTTCATTTAGTGAAATCTTAAAACAAAGTTAAGTACATTCATGATGTTTTACCGTCTCTGCAATTCTTAACAGTCGATACAATCTTTTTTTTTTTATGTGCAATGCAGCATGCAACAGTGGCACTGGTAGAGATAAAAGGCTTTTCAACTTAAAAACAGGTCCAGTGATAAGAGTTTAAAATCAAATAAATAAAAAAAAAGTAGCATTTTCCCATCACCGTGTGCTCTTAATCCTCTTTCTGCACTGTTCTCTTTGCTACCGCAGCTATTTAACTGCCTGATGCATCAGGCTCAGTCATCTCCTGCTCTAAGCGATGGCCTGAGCTGAAAGCCTCCGGGTCAGGATTCTGCATCTCTGGGATGATCCCCACACTCTCTGTGGTGTCGTTGAGGGCAGCAGCATCCTCTGCATCCTCTCTGGGACTGCCGCTAAGATTTGCAACACTCTCTTGCAGTGCTTGATGAGTGCCTTCATCTTTTTCCTCCCTCTCTTGAGATAAAAGCTTTTGGTCAAACATGGAGTCATCTAGAAAGGATAATCATGTATGTAGTCAAACTGTTGAAAAAGTTTAGTGCATCAAGGAAAACTTCAATTTTCGTCCGTCTGTTGTTGAGAAAGACTAAGCATAAGTATTAATATCGGGATTCCTTACACTTAATGTAAATGTTACGTTTATTTTCTGTGCAAAAAATAGAAAATAATGCACCTATGTCGAAGGATTTAATGACTTGAGAGCTGGAAGCTGCGTAAGCTGAGTTTTTTCAACCAAGACTGCATAATAAACATGTAATTGTTCCGTCTAGTGGCACAATGTAATTGCAAGTGAAATGCTTACCAAAGCTACATTGGTCATGCATGTCATCTCCATAATTAGCAACCACTGAGCTGTGGCCTTCGTCGTTGGTGGAAACGGCTTCGGATGAATATGAGATTATGGCTCCAGGAGAGATGGAGGCATCTGAAAGCAGCACAATGCAAAAGCAAATCATTTGGTGTGAAAGTACAGAAAATTCAAAGCAGTTTAACTCAAAGCAGAAATGCAATATAGTCACTTTTGCAGTGTAGAAAGTGGATATGTAGATATGTAATATTGACACACATAAGCTATTGGCCACAACAGCAGTCGGATATCAATATTGGCCCAGACTGTCCTATCAGTTTATCTCTGGGAAAATTTTTTTACAGATTTGAATACTTTTTCTAGGGAAGGTAGCTACCAATGTCTGCAGACTCCTGCGGAAGTGAGATTTTGCTCAAATCGAGCATAACTCCTTCAGTTTCAGGTAAACCTGCTTCATTAGTTGGGCTATTTTCACTCAGTAGATGCACCTGAGGAGACAGAAACGCAGGCATGAAAAGTCACATCAAATGGAAAACGAAGCTATAACAGGTAAGAACAGCCTGTACCTCAGTCTGACCAGACGAAGTCTCCACTTCTCTGCTGCTTGTATCTGCTGGTTGCGGAGCATTTCTGTTCTGGACATTTGGGTGAACTGGGTGAGACGGGATTCTGTGCAGATAGCCGTAGCCAATCCCACAGCCCAAGCTGAAATACATTTAAAAAAATGGAAAGACGAGTCATACATACGTAAGAAACCCCAGCCATACTATATTCACATCTTTTAAAAATGTATATTTAGGTTACGTTTTACATTAACAAAACTATTTATCCTTACTGTAAGAGATAAGAACTAGCAGCAAACAGCAATGAAAAACCCTTTTTTTTTTTTTTTTCTCTCCTTGGGCTGAGAAAGATTTCTTGGTGCCTCTCTGGTCTGTAATGTAACTCATTTTTAACTGACCAAATTTAGATCTGGACTCCAGCAGAGCTGCTCAAAAATGTTTACCATCAATGTTGCTGCTTGATCGCATTCGCAACTTGGGCTTTGGATCACAGATGGATGTTTAGCTGCAAGGTTTGGAGCTGCTGAAAGCTATGAATTTCAACATGCACGGCGCCCATATTTTATCACCTTTTTCTAATGTGAAGAGGGTAACGGACCTATAATGGATAAATGTATCAGTTTATGACGCAAAACATGACATATCTTGAATTTGTTTCCTCGCTAAGGTTTTCTTAGGCTAAGATTACCGAGATTATGCTACTGCCTTTTTTTTTATACTTATATATTTATGTTCAATAAATATGCATGTCAATGAGGCTTGTTTTTGTTTCAGTGGAATAATGAAATATGAATCTGACATACAGAAGAGTTCTGTTGGTCAGCAAACATCCTTAATTGATACAAATCTGGTTAATTTTATGATATCAATCAAAAAGCTAATCACCAACCTTCCCTCTCCTCCCCAGGCTCCATTAGGGGTCACTACAATCTCCCTGCACTCTTCGGTCTGCATGTTATAAACTAACAGCTTCAAAGGCTTCCCCTCGTTGGCTTCAATTAAGGAGAAGAAATCTTCAGACTGTAAAGGTACATGAAAAACAATTGTGCAACTTGAGCTTTTTCATTTATTTTTTTTTTAAGCTTTTCTGATGTTTTCAGAACAGATAAAAACCTACATCTTGCAACACTTGGTCAGCCCCGACAATAAAGTCGTCATGTGCGATAAGGCCAGCGAGTGCTGCAGGGGAATTCTCCTCCACGTCCTGAGAAGGGAAAAAAAAGAGATTCAACGGATCAAACCGTTTTAAGCAAAATGTTTGTGCCTTTGTGACGTTCACGGGACGGCCAGAGTTGAAAAGATGAATCTCGAAAACGAGGAGTAGCCCCGACTTACCAACACATGCCACACGTTCTCGTTGACTCCTTCAAAGCTGCAGAAGCGAACGCTGGCGCCCAGCAACCCCTGACCGCCCCACATGTTACTGGGTGTCACCTCCAGCTCCCTCACCCGCTGGGTTTTGGAGTTGTACACTTCAAGCCTGACTGCCTTCTCCACATTGGCCTTCAGCAGATCTCTCAGCAAGTCGCTCTCCTTATTCTGGGGGAAACAAAGGCACTACCTAAGTTATTGCTGAAGGTCAAAAGTTACAGAAAATCTGGACGCAATTTATATGCAACACGAATGTTACATTCCTCAATAAGTTATGAAGTTACTGGTGAATTAAGGGATGGACCTAAAACAGGCCAATTCTCAAAGAAAACCTGCTGGAAACGAAAATATTTAAGACTGAGTTGGAGGTTCCAGCCATTTGATAATACTAAAAACATTCAGAACTACAGTGTAATTTGTTTAGCTTAGCTTTAAAGTTAGCTCTAAGGATGATGTTGACTGATGGCCTCAATCTGATTTCAATGACTTTCAGCCATCTACAAAGAACAAGGCAGAAATTTTAGTCTATTTATGTGCAAGACTGGTAGATGAAGCTACTCAAAACTATATAACAACTATATAACACTGTGGTTTCACAATGAATTACTCCAGGGGGCTGTGTACAATCACCCACTTTTATTTCAAAACCATCTTCCTTCCACATCACACATTATGCAACACTTTCTCTGTCACACGTATTAAAACACACTGGAGTTTGTGGATAAACTGTATGGGTAGTTGGATGGATACTTTAAATCAGTTGGTCTCATTATTCAAATATCTTTTCCATGTTTATCCAGTACCAATGTAATTCTATCATTGTCCAGGCTTTGTAGAATGTTTCTGTTAATATAATATGACATTTACTCACAAGTCTGGTGTTCCCTATGGAGAGAATGAAGTCAAAGAAAGGCTCCAGTCCAGCTTTCAGAGCAGGCGAGTCTTCTTGAACCTGAAAGGTAAAACAACTCATCTGTCGTCCTCGTGTGTCTGTTTTAGGTATTGCATATTGTCAGAAAAAAGAAAGTCTTTGCTGAAAGTAATAAACACATAGCTGGCGTTTCTCGGGTGTTTGCCCGTTGGCTAAGTTGATTATTTATTTCAGGTCATTTTTCGGAAGTTGGCACAGAAAAAAACTGAAATTATATCAGGGCTAAATAACAGGTTTGGATTGGTGCCAAATGCCACCTCATCATCATGACAGTGTTGGGCGGCGGGTGCCAACAGCAAACTTAAAAAAAAAAAACACACATCTTCAGCTTTTTAAGATAAATACCACATAAATTTAAATCCAATTAAATATATTCAGAACGTTCTTAATGTTAAACTGAGCTGTAAACCCATTAGCAACTAAATTTGCCGTAATGACATATGTAACCTTGCACTACACGTTACATCAACGTACTCCGTGAACATGATAGCCACTGTTACTTCCACCGTCCGACAGGAGGGAGCTCTGCGGCAGCCCCATTGTCTTCAGCGGTTACAGTTCGTGTTAACTGTCAATGAGGTAGAGTTGTGATAGAGACCATTATAGGAAGGCATATAGTACACCAGGATACAGCTAGCTAACACTAGCATGAGAGGCAGTTTAACAGCAGGTGCAACACAGAGTCAGGCATAGCTAAAAAAGAAAGGATAGCAGATAAATCGAACTGGTCTCTCCTCGACTGCAGTGTGTACAAACATAGACATAAGCTGTGTCCGAATTCAGGGTCTGCATCCTTCGAAGGACTGGTCTACGTAGGATGGGTCCTTCGA
>NW_006800010.1:229523-282582 GCF_000485575.1 Poecilia formosa | reverse complement strand
TATATATATATATATATATATATATATACACACACACACACACACACACACATACATGTCGTGGTGTTAAATTTTGTTGACTTTACAATCTGGAGAACATTTTCTTTACTTTAGCTCCTGCTAAAGTAAACTCTTATCTTGTTGGACCTTTTTTTGTTTGACTCACCTGTCTCACAGAGGGTTTAGCAGAATTTCTTGTAATGTGACTGGATGACGTCATGTGACTTCATCTGGCCTTTTCCCAGCATATCAGAACATGATAAAAAGAAATAAGTTCTTGCATAAGTGATGTTACTTCTAAGTATAAAAATGCATGTATATGCAAGAACATATGTTATAATTTGGAGCTAAATTTTGTAACTGAACAACACAAACATAAAATGTCTTATTTTGTAAACCATTACAGTTACTGTATGTTGATTCCCTAGTTTGTGTGAGGAACTCACCACCCTGGCTGCTGACTGGCCAGGTATCTCAACATATGTGTAACTCAGACAAACCTTTTGAAGGTCTTCCCCTGTGAAACTGATATAAATACAGTATGTAAAGTATGTAAAGCTATGGTATGCATACACAACATTCACTTTTGTTTTTAAACTCTGAACATTAACATTGTCACCATGTGCTGCATTTATGATCGTGTGTTTTCCAAAAGGGCTGATTTGTGCGAATGAACCTTTAAACTAAAAGGTAAACAATGGAAGGGTCATAGGAGGCAGTGATGCTAAACCAAACACCTGGAAGTGGCAGGTAGAGTATTAATGAAGCTTCTGCTGTAAAATTAAAATCAAATACCGCATACAGATGTTCCCTCTTTGGTTTCTCTCAGATTTCTCTGCAGCTTGATTTATACAATGAAGGATCCTTCAGCCACATCTGCGGAGGCTCCATTGTCGACAGTTTCTACATCATGACAGCAGCTCACTGCATCATAAGGTGGGTTTTCCTTGCACTGGACACCTGTAGGTCTACCATATCCTCTGGAATATGGTAGACCTCTGATCAGATTGTTTTTTTTTTTTCTCTCTGTCTCCATCAGCTCGGATGTCAGTCAGTACCGCGTGATGGCTGGTGAGTACAGCCTGTTTGAATGCGAAGGCAGTGAGCAGTTCACCTCTGTGGAAAAAAAATCATCGTCCATCCTGACTGGAATGGCGATCTGGCCAACGGGTAAAGGAGCAGTTAGCAATATGTAATCTCTCAGTTTAACCTCAAGCCTGAACAATTAAATGTGAGCTATGCCGAAATAATGAAAAAAAGCAGCAGACATGGCAGGTGAAGTGTTTGTTCAATGACACAATGACCAAGAGAGTCACAGTGGGGGGTTGAAACCAGCAACCCACCGGTTACAGGACAAACTCCCACCTCCTGTCATCCCAAATGTCATTTGGGCATAATGACTTTGTTCCCCACACTTATTCATTTTTGTAACTTAATAAAACACTAGGCATACGCAACATAAAATATAATTGAAATAATATTAAGCGTATCGGATACAAAACATTTTAGGTAATTTTCCATTTGAACAGCCAACAGAAACTATAACTGTTGAAAAAAAAACTTCATTTGCAACATTTAACTTCACTCTGGGGTGAAGAACGCATTTTTGAATTGAATTCCAATGAAATTGATCAAATTAAAATTAAATAAAAGAAAACAACAACAAACAATCCAACAAGATAAAACAGCAATTAATATATTCTTCTATTTCCCTCAGCAATGACATTGCTCTGTTGAAGCTGGTTAATCCTAACTATGACAACGGTTATGTGGAAATCACAAACCTTCCCTATCCGGATCAGACTCTGCCTCATGGCTTCACCTGTTACATCACAGGCTGGGGATTAATGGACTGTGAGTAAACAGATCGAATAATCATATACAAATTGCAAATGCACAAACAGCCCATACAAATAGAAAGAAAAAACAATGTTAAAAAAAAATATGTATTTTATGCTTACTAACTCAGATAACGGAAGCGTCCCTGACAAACTGCAGGTGGCTCCTTTGGCTGTAGTGCAGGGGTCCCCAAACTTTTTCCTGCGAGGGCCACATAGCTGTTCCTTTCTCTGGTCGGGGGCCGGTCTTAGTTTTTGGAGAAAGAAACCTTAGAAAATTCTTGTCGAGGGGGGTGGGGGGGGGCGACGACACATTCGCGCTTTTAGATAGATTTTTACCCAGAATGCAAATGGAAAAACCGTGAGTGAAACGGTGACTGGGACTGACTAGTATATCTTTCATTGAGGGAAAATTAGTTTCACATCTGCTCAAGAGCCCCCCTGGTGGTTGAAGAAAAATTCAAATATAAACCGGAAAATACAATATATGAAAAAAAAAAAACACTGAATGCTGTCTGGCATGAGGAGGCGGGCCGGATCCGGCATTGTTCAGGGGGCCGGACCAAATGACGTGGCGGGCCGCATCCGGCCCGCGGGCCGTAGTTTGGGGACCCCTGCTGTAGTGGAACATGCAGCCTGCTCCCAGCCAGAGTGGTGGGGCAGCATTGCTCTTAAAACGATGGTGTGTGCTGGAGGCGATGGTTGCCAGGTTTGTAGACAGAGACTTAGTTTGTAAAACTAAAAACTTTGTAAGGGCTAATGTCTAACATCTGGCACTTTGGTTCTCCTAATTGGAGGTGGAGCCCCACACTGTGGGTCGTGAAACATGATATGAGGAAACCCACAGCAAAAGCAAAAGCAAATGTTGTGGTGCCCTGTCAAACAGCAAATCAAAAGTCCAAACTGATGTCAGTATGACATGAAAGTGCACCTAGTTCACTTTTATCTTTAATTAATCTTAAAAATGTTGCTATAAAATTGAATTGAATAGAGATTATTGTTATCCTATTGTGGAACTGCTCCCACTACTTTGGGAGCAGTTCCACAATAGGAACTGCTCCCAAAGTTCCTTGGTCAACAACCTTGACAAAGTTCCAAGGTCAACAACCTTGACCTTGTCCAGATCAAGGTTGTTGATCTGGACAACAACCAGATCAAAATAATATTCAAAGCTAATTTCCATGATGTGATTAAATATAATATTGGTTGTAGGTCTCATGTTTAGCTGAGCATTATGCCTTTATTTCTTTTTCTAAACAGCACTGCTCATGTATGTCCACTGTTCGTATTTGGGGCTAAAAGTTTCTGGAAATGTTTTTGTGGGGTTAGAAGCTATAACGTTTTGGAATCACCAATCTGTGCAGAGTTGTGCACTTTATGAACTAAAAGTGATGATAATTTTCCAGGGCGACTCTGGAGGTCCCCTGAACTGCTTAACCGATGGAGTTTGGAGAGTCCACGGTGTGGTCAGTTATGGTCCGGCCGGCGTGTGCAACCAAAAGTTCAAACCAACCGTCTTCACCAGAGTTTCTTCCTTCCTTCACTGGATGTATTCGGTAAACAACATGCATGAAGCCACCAGAATGAAATGATATTTACCCAAATTGATGAATGCCGGATCTATTTGACTTCTTTTTTTTTTTCAGGTGATGGATCAAGCTTTTTATATAGAAATGTGTGGACTTCTAACATCCATGTGGCATTAGTAAAATAAAAATCCTCTTATGTCTCAGTCTTTTACTTCAAATTCCTGAAAAACTCCAGTGTGTCATGTTTTCACCACACAGCACAACATTCCTCTTTGTGTTGCTGCAAGAGCCTTACACTCCTTTTACAGTCTCAGAAATGCATTCCTCATTGAACTTATTGCATGTCCTGTTGCTGTCTTTGGCTCACAACCAGAATGCTGTATAAATGTTCATTGGTCCAGGACCAACACGGTTATTATGATCCTGACCTCCTGACCTCCCAAGCTGCAGCCCGAGATGATGGAAAATTCCAAAGGATGTTTTTAAACCAAAGATCACAGGAAACCAGCGATTTTCACTTAAACGGCATGTAGGTGAAATGTTTTTTTTCTTGAGTTGTCAGGATCAAGGAAAGCTAAAAGATTTGTGCAATTTTCGCCTTGGATCCAAGCGATCCTAATTGTGACCAAATGTGAGCTAAAAGCAGTCACATACTCCCCCCGCCTGGAATTTCTGGCCATATGTTTGCGGTATTCTGGGAGACTACAGCATGACATCATATTGGGTGTTTTTCCCATTTTCTTCAGACATGGAGATCTTTAACAGCAGTTTTTAGGGTAATGTGTGAAAAATACAATTTTTTTAAGGAAGGTGAAATAAACTCTGAAAATGTTTAAAATGGCTTGTGCACAAAATGGCTTCTTGACCTCATAAACTATCTGCATTATTAACTTTTATAGGTCAGGTTGACGTCCGCAGTGAAACATGACATTTTACATCTGTTGCATATTAACTTAGTGTATGTGTTTTTTGCTTGCGGCCCCCTCGGGTATGTCTTTTTCAGCTTTGGACATCTAGAGACGGAAAGTTTTGCCCATCCTTTTTTGCAAAATAGCTCGGCCTCAGTCTCATTAGGTGTTAATGTCAGGTTTTTGTTTTTTTTTTACCACAGCTTTTCGACCATCCAGAAGAAGCTCTGGTTGTATGTTTGGGATTCCTCCCCAGCCATAAGTTTTTTGCAGCCTCTAAGAGGTTTCCTTTCGTTCTTATTTATACTGAGATTAATTTATTTAGGGGTATTAAAGTAGTGGGGACTTTTTTATAAATACACGCTTTTGTTGCTAACATGTATCCTCTCCTCACTTCTATTATGCACCACTTCTTGTTGATCTGTCTCAAATAATCAGAAAAGACATGTTGCAAAGTGAAAATATAAATAAAGTTAAAGAAGCTAAAATAAATGTATCCAACACATGACAAATCAGACAAACAGCTAGGCATTTACAAAAGAATGTTTTTTTTATTATCATTTGGAGGGACAAGCTGTCAAAATGGCTTAGATGAAAGGAAATTATTTTGAACAGCAGATTAATGTGTGAATATGTAAAAAATAAAGCAGCTTTGTTTGCTCTGCAGGACCTTTTCAAGCAGAAATATGCACAACACAAAAAGGCAAAGAAAAAGTAAGACACATTCTTTTGAAATAATAATAAACTGTACTGTAATATATTACACTGATAAACACTCACTGATGTCATTTCTTCATGATTGAATGTTTTTTTTGTTTGTTTTTTTTTACAAGAGAAATTATGTTTGCTGGCAAAGAATGGTGCCAATCTTTATGGCATACGAACATATACAGGATGAAATTATTTTAAAAAAAGAAAAAAAAAAGGCAAAAAGAGAATAATACATTTCCAATGTGCATTCTGCACTTTAAAAAAAAGAAATACAATTATTCAGAAGAAGTTTTAACAAATCGGACCTGCATGCATAATTTCTAAAGGGTCCAGAAAAGGCTGTTGAAACAGCCGTGGAAAGGGTGAGGATATGTACATCAGCTCTCTAGTGTCCCTCAGCTCAAAAAAAAAAAAAAAAAGATACTCAATGAGGCAACTCTTCAAATTTCAGGGTTCAGGATTAAAAACTGTATAATATATGCAGTTTTTAATCCACTAANGGCAACTCTTCAAATTTCAGGGTTCAGGATTAAAAACTGTATAATATATGCAGTTTTTAATCCACTAAAATACAAAAAAAAAAAAAAAAAAAAAAGAAAAAGGAAAAAAACCTTCGCATTTGTGTAATTTCTAACATATTTTAACCCAAGTCACAGACTTCCAGAAATACTCAGAGTACAATCAAATAGATTTTTTTTTCTTTTGCAATTTAAGTTTTAGTGGCTTTTCTCTAAGATATCCAACCATTCGGCTGCCTATTAAAAATACTTCAGAATGTACTAACCTTCATAAGCATACATTTTCTCTATAATTCATATATTACAAAGGTCGTCTCGGATTGAAAATTATTAATTTTGCTTTCTTAATAAAATATTCAATTTGTCAGTGATTAGAATTCTTTCATCCTACATATATTAGAAAATATTAGTGTAATTTTTCTACGGTTATATTATAGGCAGCAATACAAATAGAACCATCATTTTCTTTATTTGTTTCAGTGATTAGGGAGATTCCACAGTTTTCAGTCCCAAAAGCTTAAACGGAAGCACTGCGCGCACACCACTGGTCGGCATGGCTCCCCCTGATAAACAGGCACATCCAGTAAACTTCACGACGGCCCACGTTATTGCCAAAATGTCTTTAAATTAAATAACTCATGAAATAAAAGACAGAATAACTTAAAACAAAGTGTTAAGAGAATAGATATTAAATACTTTCGGATGGACTTGTGGTCCCATCAGTGGCAGTTCTCGAATGAATGACGTTCTGTGCAAGCTCTTCTTTCTGCCAAGCGATCAAAAATACACAAATCCAGCCGGGGTTGGATCAAATGCACTGCAGTTCTTCATGAAGCACGTAAACTAGTCACCCTATAGACAGCAGGAAGAAGGGGGCACTCTCCCACGACTGCACACGCATGAAAGCAATATAAAACTTATTCAGGGCAGAAATGTAATATTTTCTAACAGTTTCTCGAGTGCTCCCCTTTGTAATGTCGCCCTGGGCAATTGCCTATATGAAACATCAAAAACCGCCACTGGGTTCCATTTTCCATAGCAATACCTTAATGTGATAATGAAAAAAAAAAAAAAAAAAAAAGGAGGAAGATTGCACTTTAAGGTAAACAAACCACAGTGCTTTGTGAATGGAGGCTTCATCTGAAATAAATAAAACCATAAAGGAAATAATTTAAAACAAAATAAAATACAGATAGCTTCTTCTTCTTTTTTTTTTTTTTAAGAATACGAGCAACAATCCCAGCCCATAAATAAGAAACTCCATAATTCATAATTTAGCATCAAACTGTTGAATCTATCCCAAATAACCAAAACAATGCCTATGCATACATAGTTATTTTCACAGATAAAGTGCGGATCGAGGAGCTCTGAGAGGGATTTGTTTTTTTCCTTGTACCTTAAAAAGACCTTTTTGGGATGAAGACCTCAGCTTTTCTTTGCTCAAGTCATCTTCAGAAAGGAGGGGGAAGGGTGAGAGGGGGAGGATGCAAACAGAACTACCGTACATCTCAATCTGACTCAGGTTTCGTATGAAGGCAATCACAGCAATGGTCACCACACATTGCCTCCAAAAGCTAGAAAAAAAAAAAATGAATTCCCTGAGGTGAACATTCAGCTGTGTTGAGATTAACGCCCAACCTGGAAACAGTTTTAAGGGTGATTCCTGCTCAGCGAGAGCGGTTGGTGGTCTTGGTTTGGTTAAAAGAGCTTTCTTAGGATTCTCTGGTTTCTGTTGGCCTGGTCAAATTGATCTCTGTCCACTTTTAACCCCTAGCTGCCATCTCACACAGCAATCACCCCAAACTGCTTTGCTAACATTTTGAAGGCAAGTCTGGAATCTGAATATTTAATAGGCAAAAAAAAAAAAAAAGAGGGAAATCACAGCTTCCTCATAACACATTGACATCGTATGTGCATTTTTCAGTCCTCTTCCAAACTCCCACCCCCCAACCCCCTTCCCCTCTCTCTCTTGTGGGTTTTTCCTTTCTTACGTAGTTCACATGTTTTGTCAAACTTTCACAGACTCCATCACAGACAGTTTCATGGCTTCCTCCATCAGCTGATTGTCCGTAAACGTAGCAGGGGGCTCCGGGACGGATTCTGAGAGGCCGATCAGAGATTCCAGCAGGCAGGTCCCCGTGTCGCTCGCTGCGGGAAAACCGGGGTAGCTAGGCAGCTGAAACTGGAAATAGTTGTCCATGTGCTCGTACTCCTTCAGGGAATTGTAAAGCGAGCTGGGCCCCAAGCACGGGAAGCCGTCGAAGAACTCCAGGTCTGACTCTGAGGAGAGACTCAGGTCCATGTCGTAGCTCGCCGAGCGATCGATGCTGGGAGAAGGCGTGTGCGGCACGCTGCAGCTATGGAAAATGCCGTTTCCCTGGTTGGCGTTTTCGTCCAAGAGTTCTGAAATGGCCGTCACTCGATTGTCCCTGTGACTGTCTGTGGATTCCAGCAGCGCAGCGTCTATGTTGTCATTTTCATCAGCAAAGTCCACGATGCTAAAGCTGCTGAACGCCTCTGTTGTTGGCTGTTGCTTCTGCTGATTTGGGCAACACGCGTTTTTACTGTCCTTATCCTCGCTATCCCCGCTATTCGTATCGTTGAAACTCAATATCCGGCTCAGGCCTTTCTCGTCCACCTCCAGCTGGCTGTGATGCTTGCACTGGCTCTCGCCTGCCTCAGAGTCCTCACTCTGACCAGATGAGTCCGATGAGTCCGTCATGTCACTGCTGCAGCTGTTCTCTCCGCCTGCCATCAGCTCCGAGCTGAAAGGGAAGGAGGGCACCGCTGGTAGTTGGGCGTTTGCGTCCGTAGTGTTTTCCTCCTCCTCCTCCTCTGCGCTGGACTGCTCCTCCAGCCTCTTCTCCAGCTCCAGCTTCATTATAGTGTGGATGTAATGCGTCTGTACGCGGTTAGAGTTGAACTCAATTCGGCCCTCTGTGTTGCCGCAGCCGTCTTTGGTGCAGCCACATGGGAAAGAAGAGTGATCCATCTACAAGGAGCAGAAAGAATCTGTGAAATATTTGCAACAAAAACTTTCATTTGAATTCCCTTTGGTCGCAGTCACTGACCAAAGAGGAACATTTTAGGTGACTTTATTTTGTTTTTTTGTTCCTGTTCTTACCTGACATTTGATGCCCGCCAGGCTGCAGCTGCACGTTTCAGGCTCGCAGAAGCCCTGGCAGTCGCAACCGCAGTTCTCCCTGGAGAGCCTCAGCTCGTGCAGCTGTCTCTTCTCCTCCTTGTCGATCTTCTTCACACCAGCTGCTTTGAGCAGTGCATAGCGCTTCTTAGATGGGAATGGCTGGAGGAAAGAGCCCTCGTCCAGGTTGGCACTGCTGATGTCTATGTCTTGCTCTGGGACGTCATCTACCGTAAGCCGATCTGCCTCCTCGTTTTCCTGGGTTCCGTTTTTTGTCAGCTGTAGCAGACAAAAAGGAATCATGTGTATTTGCTGCCACAGACAGGAGACTGAGCACCCAGTTAATAGGCTTTTAGCTAGAGGCATTCCTCACCTTCATTTTCATAGCTTCCAGCTTCTCTTCCCTAAGCCTATTGAGGAACTTTTCCCTGCGCAGGAGCCGTTGTTCCGCAGCAAATTCTGCAAGAGTGTATGAACGCCGCGCGCTGTGGCGCTGCATCATGCCAAGGGTGCAACCTCCTCGACTGGGAACGCTGGTGAAGCCCTGGCACCGTGGGAAGAAGAACACAGTCACCTGGTCGAATGTGACGTTGCCCCGGCGTGCTCTTTTGGACTTCTTCAGAATGGATGTTGCTATGGAAGGACAAACAGAAGAAGATTAGAACACATGAAGGGTGATCCTGCATCATTTTTTCCACCACTAGATGGCGTACTGCTCCACATCTTTGTGCTGATGCTGCCTGACGAATTGAAAAAGGACACCTCTGCGATTTATTGACCTGGCCTTATCATGTACCCAATTAAATGATACGGCCAAGAGCAATCCGACATGCGTACATCCTGTAAAGTGAAACCCAAACTGCTGGGAATCCATCCAGCTTTTCACTAGCGTGCGACCAAAGGACGCCCAGCTCAGGAATTTCCCTTTTTGTTAGTGGTGAACGTGGTGGAGGAAGCACCAGGGATCAGTACATGATCAGTAAAATCCCTGGGGCTTCCAGGTGGGATGGAAACCTTCGCACCTGAATCGTGAGCCACACATTTAAAGGTCATTAATGAGCTACATCTAGAAATAAACCACACTGGGGGAGGTGAGGAGGGGTGAGTGCAGAGCTGAACTTTAGTGTAAATTCTTCTTACTCCATCAAGGAATTTTCAGCTTTTAAGTTTCCTTTAAAGACAAGCAACCTTTCCCACCGCTTAAGCTCCAGCAGCCATTTTTAATAAGAGTAGCCTATGTGTTTAAAGAAAAGTCTGGTAATCCCCTGCCCATCTGGTCCCCATTACCTTTGTTTTATGGAAGGGAACTCCATACAGAGTCCCTGTACAAAAACAAAGAAATGCACAAAAAGCCAGTAGCTTTTCTGTGACTTTTCTATGACAGTTAAAGTGAAAAGTTTGGATGTTTTTTTTTAAGTGATGTTCTTAAAAGATATTAATCCATTGTAGTTCCCCTTGTATCTAGTAGAAAGCTGCTGTACCAAAGTGAGTTTGTAGAAAACCTTTGTAGAAGGTAATGCCAACAGCTAGTTGGGTTGGTTAGGTTGCACAGTTGTGGATTACCGATGGAAAGTTTTGCACTTTATGACTTCATGTTAGCCTTTTTACCACCAGGGGATTTTGGCCCCTCTGTAGACATTAATTCTGTCTACATTGGATAACGGACATATTACTGACGACTTCAAAGCATGTTAAGTTATCCCAATAATGTGGAAAGTTTATGTAAAAAGTGTCCTTTTGCCTCAGCATGGACAACCAATAAACACAACAGCCTCACTGATTTGTCTGATCTGCTGCCAGGGGTAATACAGATCAACCCGAGTGCCAGGTTCAGCTGCGTATCCATCCAAACCACAAGAGACAAACAGCACCCACTCTGTAGCTTCCAGATGAACTAACTTTGCACAGTGTTCTCTAGCAAACAACTTTCTGTCCAACACAAACACCAAATCATAATAGTCCACTCAATCAGATCTTCTAAGTAGGCTTGCATGTCTGCTTCCTCCACCGCCCCCACACCTTTTTTTCTATCCCTTCACCCAGTTTCTTCCAGCACCTGTGTTGGGTGCACGCCCAGGTTTCAGACAAGGCGCTGTGTGTTCCCAGCCTTGGCAACCTGCCACACTTCTCTTCCTGGCTTCCTGCCCCACCATCCTGGAAACCTTGCAACCTTCTCCCCAATACACAACACAATCCCCTCTCCAAACTCGCCACCAGTCCCCCCTAAAGACTCAGCCGCATCCAGACAGACGTAAACACCCTGAAGTTGCTCGACCTAAATCTCTGAAAGGAAGAGTGAAGCAATGGGCCTATCTTACAAGGTTCTGGGGAGGAAGGTGGAAATAAAACCGAGGTGAGCCGCCCCCGTGCTTAATGTGATTAACTGTTTTGCAGCTTTAGGGCATAAAAATCATCAGAGGTGTTCATTGTGAAAGTCTGGACCCATTTCTGCAAAGTGTTTCATCGGATGCCAGTGGCATGAATCGCTAAAGCAGTCTTGTATAATGTTTGGGTTGCAATCAGAGTTTAAGTGGATGCTGAAGACAAGCTGAGAGAGTGCTTGAGAGGGAACACTCACTGTTGAAATTTGTTGCTGGGGAGCACGGGTTGCTGGGATTGGAATCCAGGGTGTCCGAGTAACAGCTCTCCCCCTCCGAGTCCCAGCCCGAGCAGGCGGAAGAGAGGGAAGAGGGCGAGGGAGACGAGTAGCATGGGTCCTCGTCCACCTCCTCAAACTTTCTCTTCAGAAGCCCAGTCATGGCGTCTCAGTGTGAAGAATCTGCGGGAATGGGCAGAAAGACAAGGGTTATTAGCACATTATCCACACCACTTAATAGAAAGCAACATGGGTCTCATCTTAAGAACAGGACGTACTGCAAGTATCCGCTCTGCTTTTGTGTGTGCACACAAGACTTTTGCACAGCCAGAGCAGCAAAACTGAGTTCTGTGTACTGCCATCTGAGAGTGTCGAGGGATCCACGTCTCACGCTGCAAATAATGGGAGCTAGCCACGACGCAGGAAGCAATCAATCAGTCCTTATTTGCCTAAGTCAACAATTACTGGACCCTTCGCCCTCTTACAAATCCCATCAGCTCAGCATTGATTATACAGACAGACCACACAAAGGTGACCCAATCATCCAGCCACCAATATTCTCTTCAAACAGGTCAAGGCTAAGAGGAATTTGCCACTCGTCTTGTTGGTCTTCATGTGGAATTTCTACATGCACAATGATACATGGAGGAATTTTATTTTTTTGTTGTTTTTTATTTTTTTTTTCAGATTGTTGGTATGTAACTCGTGCGTTTCTTCACAGCTCCCACGAGAGAGTCTGCTGGCTCAGCGATAAGAACAATAAATCCATTAAAAATAAAAAGGAAGGAGAAAAAAAAAAGAGAAGAAAGAATGCCATTTATTCACTAATCTTCCATAATATTGCATCACACTGGTCGAACCTGGTTGATGCGTTTAATTCTGAACTTGAACCGGTTAATAAGTATCTCAGAACTCGAGCAATTGTAGGAAAACATCAAAGCACCTTAAAAACTCGTACTATTTGATGAGACAGCAGGGTACGACTTGTACATTTTAGATTTATGCGACAAAAAGATGTCCCCGGGGTTCTCTGCCAATTCTGAAAAGGCAGTGGTGGACGCTGTACAGTACAGGTCATCATTTTCACAATCTGGGACTGAGCCTAAACTAGGAGGGGAGGAGAGAGGAAGGAAGAGGGGGGAGTGGGAAGACACCACTGGGCTCTGTTCCAGTGCGGACACTCCCAGCGACTATGTGGGACGGAGAAGGAGATCATTTCATCAAACTGTTTTCCCTTCCATCACCCAAAAAAACAAATTATAGCACTCTGGTTGAGAGTGTGTTAAAGTACCGGGTCTCAGGTACAAGAGTGCCATGTGGAGGACAGTGAAGGGAGTGAAAGAGTAATTGAAAGGTCTCTACTTCTGCATCTGACTCAAACTGATACAAGAACATCATCAGAGACTCCCTCAGACCCTGTCTGTCACCTTTTTTTTTTTTTGGTCAGAAGGCAAACAGAAGCAAAACCTCAACAGTACAAGACTGCTAAAACAGCTTTCTGCAGCAAGCTGGTGCAAAGCTGAACACCTGTTAATATTATACCATACTTCATATGACTACTGTCATTTCATGTTGGTTTGACTGTTGCCACACTAATCTGATCAGAAACATTATTTCTTTATGTTTATCAATTGTATCCAATTTTCTGCCCGTGCAATCACTGCAGATCCTCTTCCAGCTGCTCCGACTTAAGCTAAACTTGTGGATGTGCCTCAATTTTTGGGGTTATTTTCAGCTCTGTTTGCTCAAATGTTTTCCCTGTAATACCTATAATTTAGCAAGAAAAACTCAATTAAAAGGTAAGGTCGTGATAATTATAGAGAAGGGATCCTCTGCAGTTGCAAGTGAGCTAAATTTAAGTCTTACCGGGCCAATTATTGTAGGCTCGGCGACACAAACGGCAGACCCGTCATGTCAACAAACTACTGTAAGTCGTTGTCGCTCTTTGAAGGTGCCAAAAAAAGAAAAAAAAAGAAAAGGTGAAACAGTCGGTTTACAGGAACTTCCACTCCACGTGCCTGTCCTGTCTTGCATGAACACTGTACGAGAGTCAACGTTCCAAGAACAGAAGGGAGGGAAAAACAACTAAGCAGGTAGAGGAGAAAAGAATCTTTTTTTTTTTCTGCATGCTGCAAAGGATATGCAAAATCGGTGGTGACAAAGATAAAGATGCTAGAGCCAAGGGCAAAAGGCATAGAGTTTTGTTGTTGAAAGAGGGGGATGCCATTATTGTCTTTGCTATGGTTGTCCAAACTACACACATGACGAATTATTCACCTTGTAAAAGGTCATGCCGGCTTGCAACAACTACAAAAAAAAAAGGCTTCCACCAAACAGTAGCTAGTGAGAACACAAGCCACTAATTTCCCCCTCTGCGAATGTGTTGGAGCACAAAATAATCTCCAAATGCCTCGTATCCAAAACGTAGGGGTGGGGAGTGGATTTGCCTTGAAACAATTTCCAAACACCTGGATGCAGCATCTGTTGCTTATGTGTTCACTTTATCAGACAACATGTGTGTTCCAAATGTTGCGCGGCATCAGCTCACCTCACATTTTACCATCAGTTCCACCCCCCAATTTTCAGCAAAAAAAAAACAAAAAAAGGAAAACAAAGCTGTGAGGCATTCTCCAGGGAGCACATAGCGCCAGCTAAGCAAAGTCTTTTTAATTAAAAGCTGCAGTGAGACAGAAGGGGGGGGAGGAGAGGGAAAGAGGTGGGTGGATGAGGAAAAGGGGGGCAGTGGTGTCAGAACTGGGTCATTGTCTCTTGACTGCAGTCTACCTGACACATTGATTTGTTAATCCTGTTCAACGGGCAGAAACAATGGCGAGAGGTTAATCCCGGCAAGGGACGGCTTGTAGTCAATCTGGAGCTTCTCAGCCGCTGCAGCCACAGAGCGAGGCCAAGGGAGCACGGATGGAGCAGGAGACCAGGGGTAAAAGAAGAGGAAAAAAAAAATCTGTCTTGTAATGAGTCTTTTGCAAGAGGGTGGAGGGCGAGGAAGGAAAAGAACAAAAGGTACAAAAAAAAAAGAGAGGAATGGAGAAAAGGCAGAGCCTTTGAACGCCTGCCGCTCTAAATGGAGAATGGATATGATCGGACAGCTGAGCCAGAGAGAGGGAGCGCAGCATGTTTTCAGCGAGCACTAAATTATGCATTGCTGTCATTCCATCAAGCCACACGCGGGCAGACAGATAAAGGACACATCCACCGAGGTGCTCCCCCAGCCAAGTTGTCGCAGAGTTGGGGAGATAAATCTCCGGCGAGGAGATTTGTCACCAGAAGTACTACACAGCTCAAGTCAGACCAGAACTATGTCAGTGAGATGAGATTATCTCGATACACGCGCAGCTGTGTGCTGTTCGTTTGACTTTAGAATCCCTTCACCTTATCTGGAAACATAAGTTATTGTCCCCCTAAAGGACTTGTAAATTATTTCAGTGGATGACATCTGGATGCAAACAAAAGGCTCCAATAATGAGCACAACGCACACCTATGCTTTTCGTTCAAGCAAATTCCGAACAAATGTGAAAGTGGAATTTAAAGAGTTCAATTCTAGTTCAAATTTCAGAAAAGCTACTTCAAAAACAACCAATTTAATCTTGGCATTTGTGGGTAAGAAAACCAGACTCAAATTAGCCGGAACCTCGGTCCAGAGTATACTGAACTTTGTATTCACAGGAGATATTTCAATCCAGATGGATGGATGGATAGAGACACTGAATAAAACCTGGAAATACAAATGCTTTCCACTCCCTTATGCAGACAGAAAACCCCGACTCAAATTCCAGACCTTTCCACCATTTCTACTTGTCACAGGAACTCCAGAACTGGAAGCCTGTTGAATCTTACCCCCCACAGCCCCTACACTTCAGCCCAACAGGAGAAGTCACAGTTGACTTTGCCCCTTGCACCGTCTGTCCAGCCCCCTTTGCAGCTCATAACAACATGGGTGGGAGTGACAAGTTGTGCTAATCTTGGCCCGCTGAGAGCATTTACATGGCACACTGACAGCCTCGCAGCGTCTGAACGACTGAGTGCTCATAAAATGTGATAATGATGAGCGTTCCTTCCTGCGTGTGGGGGGGGAGTTGTGTCTGGGCAGGTCAGCCCCCTCCTCCCACAGGGCTTCAGGGTACAACACCTCTCAGGTAACTGATCAGAGCTGCGGAAATGAAGGTGGCCCCCAGACTCCTGTTCCTGCCCAGCTGGGTAAATTCTGCCTCATTATTTAAAGCCCAAGCTGTCAGTCAGAAGTGCTCCACCTGCTGGAGCAAAGCAGGAAAAGCACATCTCCTGTTTTTTTTTTTTTTTTTTTTTTTCCTTTCTCCCTCTTCCTCCTCTTTGAGCCTGTTGTTCTAACTGAGGGCTCGCTGTGTGACTGTGCCACAGAAACATTCTGTTCCTCTGCTTCGCCCCGTGCGCACAGCGATTCCAAAAAGGAGAGGTGGTGGGAAGAAGGGGGAAGGATTGTACAAAACAAATAAATAATGTCATGTCTCCAATCCGCAGGAATTCCACTCTGGCAGCGCAGCTCCAGCTGTAACAGTGGGAGAAGAACACAGGCTCTATCTAACCCAGATGTGCCTTCTGCTGCTAAACGATGGAAAGTCCTGCTCACTGGGAAACATGAGCTTTTTGCTTTTCGAAAGCCACACCTGTCAGGTTGTGTGCTCACACACACATGCCCTCGAGTTTGGTGCAAATTTAAAAGGAATGGTCCAGTGATGCACACAAAGTATGAAACCATGACTTAAAATGCACGAGGCACAAGATAAACTTGTGTTAGTAAACATTATGGCTGGCCAGCAACTGTTGGCAGATTATGACATAGATGCTGAGGTAAGTGAGCATTCAATATAAAATTGATCTATTAAAAAAAAAAAAAAAAAAAAAAAAAAAAAGAGGCAGTGTCCATTAATGAGCACATAAACAAACCAAATGTAAATGTATCCGAATCAGGGCTTCAGATAGTTATAATCGGTAGTCTCTGTGCCGGATATAAACAGACATCCAGTGGCCAGTTTCAGAAGTTTAACTGATAGAAATCTGTTGTCTGACGTTTTCCATTTGTTTGGTTTCCTGTATGATTCACCTCTTGCAAACTGAATGAATAGTTCCATGGTTTGCTCACACTGAGCAGCTAAAAATGCTTTGCTGCAGTCGTACAAAATAAAAGTAAATCCCTTTGAAGGAGGAATTTGGTTAAAGCATGCAAATAAGGAGGAAGAAGAATGGAGGGGAATGCTCAAACAAAAACGTCATATCTAATGTGATGTTGAGGGATTTTACCAAATAGTCTGACTAGTATAACTTTAAAATCTAGGCAAGGCTGTTAAGGAACACGCAGACTTGAGAACATTTCTATTGCTCTGGGTGTGTGTATGTGTGCAGGGAGGAAGGGAGGAGGAGGTTGTGGGTTCAGGGGTCATGCTCCAGTCTGGGACACTTGCCGTACGGAATGCTGGGAGAGGACAAAGCCAGATGGGAGCTCTCTCTGTCTCTCTCTCTCTCCACTGCTGCTGTGTTCAAGACTGTCAGCCGACTCCCCTCGCTCCCACCCCCATCCAGTCCTCTTCCCTCCTTCTCCTCTCTGTGCTCCCAGCACAAAAGCGTGGGGGGGCCCCAGCCTCGCCTGAACTCGGCTTTCTTCTGCCGCTTCTCTCTCCCAGCTGGCATGGAGCGATACCAAAAGTGTGCAAGGGCTTCCTGAGGTTGTGAAACAAATAGAGAGCGGTGCACAGGAAGCGGCCATCCAGATTGTCTGATGCGCCTGGCAGCTGCAGGCACCGCAAGGTTAACTGAACACAAGATAGCAAGATGGACACGAGGCAGTTAGACGGTGGATGATATTTGCCTTGGTAGATTCAGAGATGCCATCAAGGGAATCCAGGGGAAGCAACAGTCACCTCTATAAATGTGTTGACCTCTTTCCACCTCTTCCAATGTACATAATTTTTATGCAAGAAGGAATAAAAAAATAATAATTATTGAGAATTTCAAAAGACCCAGTCTTGATATGTTGCATTATTACAAGAATGGGTGTGAATTCCTAATGGGGCTAAAAAATTGATGATCCAGTGAGACCCAATTATGACTTTCACAACAACGCCAACTGATGCTCTTTACAATCATAGATCTAGAGTTGTATGTGTTAGATAATTGCTAGAATAGGTTTCAGTTTTTATTGGATCTTTACCTTAAAAAAAAATAACAATGGGGAGAACCACAGCAATTAAAAGCTCATCGACACTAAACTTTGTGAAGCATGTTGTAAAACAACAAGAAATTAGCTTAGAGTATTAATTCCAGCTTCCGCTGTGACATATTAAACAAAAGAAATGCCAGAAGTTCTGTTATGGCTTAGTTCTGATCACCTTTCCAGATTATTAGTGGCCCCCTTCTGGCCACTCTTTGTAAAAAAAAAATCTCTGGCTGCACCCCTGGTGAGAGGTCAGCCAGCATTTAGAAATGAGACCCATATGGAATAGAAATTGTTTGAAAAAGTGGGCCCATATGGATCTGAGGTGTCGTGCTGCATGAACTAAGACATATAAGGTGGCCAACTGGTGTTGCCTGTAAGAGTTGTGTTAAATCAACCCGAGTGGGTCACATAGGAGAATCCTGGCACCACTGAGTGCCCGTCCAGTTGGAGTTAAAATCCATGTAGTCTACACATACTGGCAAAATGATTTCCCTCAAAAAACACAGAGCTTTTGTTTCACCACTGCATTATATATATATTTTTTTGTTGTTGTTAATTTGTTTTAAAATATTTTATTGTTCTATATGATGAGACAACAAGTTATTTAACACGTATGAGCATTAATATGAAAAGCATGTACCAATCAGTGCTGAACAGCAAGGACTAGAAGCCTTTCCTTTAGACAAAGGATCATTCAGACCAAGTCAAAAAAAAAAAAAAAAGATTCCAAAAATGATCCGGGTGAGGTCGCACTAGAGACGATTTAAACTATCTCTGATATACATATGGCTCAGATGGCATTCGGGAGAACAATAAACGACATTTAAAAAAAAAAAAGCGACAACAAAACACATCCAGCACATGTAAGCTGATCATCTGCAAATTAACTCATACGTTCAGAAATAACCGCTTATTGTCATGCAAAACTGTTAGTTCAAACAAGAAAGTGCTCATTGAACGTCCACCTGCCACAGAGCATTCACTTTAAAAGAAATAGTATCCTAATCAAATTAATCAAGAATCAATGATCAAATCTACTCTGCACATGCGCAAACAGAGTCGCCCCCTCTCCCTCCCTGACCCGATCATTCCTCATGATTAATGCTAATTCTAATGACAGCAGCCCTGTCAGCTGGGCGCTCACATGTACTGCCTTCAGGAGTCGCTCTCGTTACAAGAGGCGCACCAGCACCACGGAGGTGAACAACTCCACACACACACACACACACACACACACACACACACACACACAAACTCAATACACAGAGACTCAATACACAAAGCCGACCTCATCAACAGTTCATATAAATGAAGCCACGAACACAAAATACGCTATATAGTTGCGTTCAACCACTAAATGAGAGCTGTGGAGTTTATATTAACCAGAATAAGAGCATATAGGAAGCAAATGAATGAATCCAATTGGCTGGAATCGCGACTCGGTCAACTTATTATTTTTAAAATCTTTGCCGCTACCTTTGTTTGTTAATTTTTTATTTTATTTTGCGTCAATAAAAAAAAAAAATATGTTGCTAGATTAAAACTCACTTTAACAGATTTAAGTGTCCAAGCGCCTCACAACAATAAATCGACAACTTGAGCGACAGTCGTTCTTTTAAGAAAGGCAGCAAAGACAATAAAAGCCCTTAAAATCAACCAGTCACAACGGTTCCCTTATGCAAACCATGTGGAAATACTTGAAACCGACCAAACAACTAAAAACATTCAAACAGAATAAGCAGATAAATTACGCCGCTCAGTATAGCGATACTCACCAATTTAAGTATCCGATCACCATTGGGAATCAAAAGAAGGACTGGATAATCAATCGATGGGAGAGTAATCCGAATAAGCGCAAGAAATAAAATATGTGAATTTAAAAAAAAAAAAAAAGGAGGAGGAGGAGGGAAAAACAAACAAACAAAAAACCAGTGCGCGAATCCCCCGTATAGAATTGTGTGTATGTATAGACAGCTCTCGCTGCTATTGTCTCCTGGGCTCCGCACCAGCCGAAGCGCTTCCCTTGTCTGAAGCAGACTGCCGAGAAGCGCAGCCTTTTTCGTCAGTGGAAAACTCCCTCCTGGCGTCTGGTCTGACGCAGGCGGTGACACAGGGAGACTGCCCACGCTGCTTCCTGCCTGGCTGCCCGTCCTCCCGTGTTACTGTACCCCGATTACCTGCGTGAGAAAATAAAAGAGCCATATATATTGCTTCATTTTGCTGCACACAAACCACACCAGAGGCTTGTGTTTTTTTTGTTTTGTTTGTTTTTTTGTTTTTGTCGGGGGAGAGTAGGATATCTTAACAGGCAGGCAGCAGTGTGTGACTGATTTGCAGTTAAACATTGAGCATGAAGCCGTGACTCTAGCGGTGAGTTTGTACAAATCGTTTACAGATTTACAGCTAAACTATCTTTAAAGACTGATGGGATTACTCAACAGAATAATATCATCTCCATTTGATACGTGAGTTGCTAAATTATTATTGGTGTGGCCAATGGTTGCGTTTCAGGGAAAACACTGACTAAGCTGTCTGAGTGTGACTCACGTTCTTTACAGACAGAGCGCACAACTGAAGACTTTTTTTTTCAGAGGAAACGCAATCGTTTACCATAACAAACAGGAATTATCTTAATGTGAACATTATAGGGGAAACAAAGTGCTTTAACAAGAATTGAAGTGGGGGGAAAAAAAAGTGAAGAAATTTACACTGGAAGCAAGACAGACTTTGTAAAAATAAAAATAAAACATTGGATTTAGGCAATAAGTGTTAAAATGCACATTTGAAACAAATTAACATTTTAAAAGTACTTGACAGGTCATGTTTTAGGTCGTGAATTAAAAAGGTTTTCCAACTGATGGGCAAAAGTTGATCAGTTTTACAATACCCTCCATTGTTTCATTGCTAAATATCTTATGAAAGTATCAGAAAAAGCATGTGCTGAAGTATAACTTGAATTTAGAAGCAAATTTGTTTTATTTCCTAGAAAGTCATATAAATGGATATATGAGGTTTTCTTCTAACAGTTTCACTATGATTCTACAGCTGAGGAGCATAAAAACTACATGCTGACGACATGGTTTTGTTCAATTTATCCTCCCTACGTCCATAAACATACATACACAGACATAACTAAAAGAAAATAGGAGTAAATCAGTTTTTTAACTTGATTTTTAATTGATCACTGTCAGGTGACTTTTAATTAGCTACCCCCTGAGTTTCTTTGCTCTCTGGAGTATAAATGTAATGTGACACTGAAGTGTATTTCTCAAAGCCACTCTTTAAATCCAGTAAGACAAGAGAAGAAGATGTCATTTTCCATGATATTGTCATGCTTTTCTGTACACATCTCCCACAGGTGACCAAAAGGAAAACCATTAAAACTGTAAACACACTTTAGTAAATAACCAATATGGTTGAATCTGCATCATCCTTTGGTTTTTTTTTTATCTCCAAGTATATTTCCTGTTGTCAGATTGGTGAAGTGATTATTTTTTTGTTCCACAGTTTATGCTATAATCAGATCTGAGTGTGAGGAGTTGAAATTGAACCCAGTTTTCCAAAAAAAGGGTGGTTAATCATAGTTAATTCATTGCTTAAAAAAAGGAAACTGTCACACAAGAACTATATTTTAAATATCTGTATAATTATCTAAAACATGTAAGGGTGACACAAAAAAAAGCAAAGTCTGGAAAAAACCGCAACTTTTTTACAGCACTGCAAACATAAAAGTACTGTAAAATTGTAAAAAAAATAAATAAAATAAAATAGACTTTAAAAAAAAATTAGGAATCGTTTCAGAGACAGGAAACAAACATGCGCACGTACCATATAAGGACATGACAAACAAACAGCCAGTCTACTGTAACGTCACAATGTGATGACGATACAGTAAGCCAGCGTTTGTGCTTTCGTTCTTGCTCGTCCTTCCTCATTTTTCAGTAGGGCGTCAAACATGCCAACAAGTAATCCAGACATGCACACGTGCAGCAGCAGGACATTTATTCTTCCCTCATATTTTATGCTGTGCAATTTTGCAGATTGAGAAAAAACATAATTGAACAAAGTAGGCCAAACAATAACTGCAGAATTTCTTTGTAAAATACTTAAAATGTATTGCCGCTTTTGGCATCCCGACATGATCTTATGCTATTTCATAAATAGTGTTATTTTAAAAAGAAGTTTCTGCAAATTATTGGTACGTCTGTCTATAGATAGACTAATTATCTCAGAGCAAATTTGCAGGCTGTATCATCTTGATCTAGAAAGTTTTATGTTACATTGCTTTTATTTTTGCACATATCTACTGTACTTACCTATGCTTGCAGGGTTGCCGGGTTGTGGCCGGGGCTGGTGCCTATTAGCCTATTATTGGGTGAGAGGCGGAGTACACCCAGGGCAGGTCAGAAGTTTATCACAGGGCAACACAAAGACACGCCAGGACAAACACCAATGAATGCACACGCTCACAACTAAGGACAATTTAGAGACACCAGTTGACCTGACAGTCATTTTTTTGGACTGTGGGGGGAAGATGGAGTACCCAGAGAGAACCCACACAAGCAAAAACTCCATGTTTAGAGACCCAAGCCTGAATTCAAACACAGGACTGTTTTGCTGCAAGATAACAGTGCTACTAGCCCGGTTCTGAAACTAGATAAATAGATAAAGTGAGAGAAAGAGAGACAGAGACAGAGAGAGAGAGAATTTCCACACAGTCTAGTTAGTTGGGTTTCTCAGCAGTAGTTGATTTTCAGAGGAGTTTCCTTGGAAGAGCTGTTGTAGGTCATTGAACTTGACATGCTAAAGAATTCTTAAAAAAAATAAATAAATAAAAAATCGTTCCTGAGTGTGATTTAACAAAATTTTACTTCAAATCCTGAGTATGTCTGAATCTACAATTTCTACTCACAGTTCTAAAGCCATTGTTTTGGACAACTGGACAACTGTAATTTACAGTTGTGTTGTTCAAAAATATTCATTAATGCACATGTAACACTAAAATGCACAATGGTGGTTTATTTGTTAAACACTGTCACAAATAAATGCATACAGACAACAGCGTTCGCGACTGTAAAGTACATCTGTAGTTCAACAGCAGTTCGCATATTTGGCATTCCACGGTGTTGTAACATACCGACGCGATCCATTTGCAACACATTCAGTGGAAACGACAGAGTCACGCATCCATCCCTCCTCTGATGTGCTCCTCCCAGGTATTTTTGAGTGACCCTGCCCATGGACAGGCGTTACTTTCTCAGCTACACCTAAAAAAACGCCTAGCAAAGCATCCTGCCCAAAATCAATAGAGGGGTTTTTTGCTCAGATATGTGGGGAGATGTTTCCCAAAGAAGTGTTCCTAGCCTCCTGCTAATTGCTGCCTGCTAATAAGGGAGCCTTTTCCTCAACAGCTTGTTGAGCCTGAGGGTCTCCTTGTTTAGGGCGTCACCCTCAAAGGCAAAAATAAGCACCAAACCTGAGTAGGAGCAGAAACAGCCGCCGACGGGAACCGACAGTGTTTGAAGTGCCTTTTCAAATTAAAAAGTGATACACTATTATCACATAACAGGATGCAAACATAATTTACTGCATGTCGGCTGTTTTCTTTAGTAGTTTCACTGGAAACATAAATCAGCATTTATGCAGGGTTCTGTGGTAATCGGTGGGTCAGATAACAGAGATCACTGCTCGTCTGGAAATTTGGAAAATGTGTGCGAAAGTGACAGACTGTACAATGCTAAAAAAAAAAAAAAGCATAATATTAACTTTATTATAAATATATGTTACATATTAAATAAAAATAGATAAGCTGTGTTTTTTAAAAGGTTGAACAAAGTCAGAATGATGGAAATTTTATCAGCTGGTGACAGTTATAACGCCACAAGAAAAAAATAAATAAACCCTCAGAACTTTTTTCGTTTTTTTTTTTTTTTTCAACAATTTTACTATGATTTTATGTGAAAGACCAACAGAAGGAGACTTTAACTACCTCAAATCCATAGGGCATTTAAAAACATGTATTGTATCTAATGATACTCCATGTGATTTCTGTTTACTCGGCCCAGACTCCACGTGCTGATAATGATACTTGTCTGAGTGGCTGTTTTGTGTTTTCATGTGTCCAAGGTGTGCCGCAGAGAGCAGATGAGGGTGTGTGACGGAGTCTGTGTGTCCAGACAGACTCCACCCCAGCCTCACTTTCCTGTCGCCCGGCAACCCTTTAAGACACAACAATGAACCATCCACAGCCCGAAGGAAGAAGCTGACAGTCACATGAACAGCGGCAGTCACAGCCGCTGCTGAGGAATTTTGCTCTCCTTACAAAAAAAAAAAAAAGAAAAAAAGTACCCTAATAATCAGCAGTGTTAACAATTAGTCCTCTGTCCCGGAGAGCTTGGAGACATTCTTACTCACTCGGCCTCTTCTGTGGTTCACTGCAGTGCAGTGCCTAATTATAGCAGCGGAGTTGGCAAACACCAGATCACCGGCACAAGTTCGACAATGTTGTTTCAACAGGCTCGCGTTATGTAACCGTCAGATCTGGGCAGCATTAAAGAACTCCTCATGAGTTTCTGGGACCGTGATGAAGCATCCTTCATAAACTTCTCATGAGATAAACAGGAAATGTCTTGACCATAGGACTCCTGCCTTTCATGCTGCCCCCTTTGAAGTCCCTTTTGTCAGGCCCATCAATTGCTCTTTTTAACAAACAAGGAAAAGTTGTAGGGAATGTTGAGTCTCACACATGTTTACCTCTCTCTTCTGAGCAAAAAAAAAAAAAAAAAGTAGCCAGGCGAGTGTGCATGCCTGATGGGGGGATGGTAGTGCCAAAGCCGCTGTGAATCAGGCCTGAATACATTAGGGCCACTCTCTTTAAAAGTGTGCCAAAGAGTTCATAAGACGCCCCTCAAAGAGCGCAATAATGGGCTTCAATGCTTTCCATCTGCAGAGGGAGAAAGAACTGTGACTGCACGTGCTGCGAATGGTGGCCTCAACAGCCAAGCGGTTTATGGCCGTCGGAGGCGTCATAAAACTGATTGTTGGATTAAGATGTGGACATTGGATGGAGAAGCTAAAATTCAAAACGTGGCGTAAACAAAATCAGAGAAAGCCACTGAACACACTAGGTGCTCTGCCTTGAGAAAGTATTCTTCAATACTTGTTTGTGTCAAACAAAGTTAGAGCCGAGTGTGGGAATGAACATCACAACCCGAATTACGTGTGTTCTAATTGCATGTCGAAAATGGATTTGGATCGGGAAGTGACATGTTCGCTAGTACCACGTGTGCCAGTGGTTTAATGTGATACAAGTAATCAGGAGGGATAATAAACCCCATACTTTTAATACCTTTTATGTAGCTGGTAACAATAGATTACAGGGAAGTGGGCCGCATCAGCAGCAGAATCAGAATTATTGGCCAACATTGTGTGCGCAAGTATTCACTTTGTACAGACATTGAGTGCAACAATAAAAATTTTAGAGAAAGTTAAAATAAAAACAAAAAACAACAGTTTGCACGTGTATGTGTACGCTCAGCTATTTGTTAATCAAACAAAAAAGGAAGAAGAAGAAAAAAACAACAGATTGCTGAAGCTATTAGAAAATCCTTTTAAAATACACAAAAGTCTATTATTGTAATGTGAGAAAATGAGAGAAAGTGCAATGGGTATAAATACATTTGTTCCCCAGAGGATGGTCAGCCCAGATGAGGCAGTCCTGCGATGTTTTCAGTGGTGTTGTGGTGGCGGTCAGGCGGAGCAGACGGTCACAACAGGGCTTCGGGGTTTGGACGGGGGGGAGCGGGGGCCAGCTTGCTGATTGATGGCTCCAGCTGTCCCTGAGGAGAGGAGCGTAGGCAGACAGCTGGTCACCTGTAGCCCCAGACATGAGCACGATGGAGGCCCATGGCATTGTGTTTCACTGCAGAGGCCAACCAGTGCAATGCGGAGTTCAGGCCGCTGTTTGTCACAGTCATGAAAACAAGCCAGAGGAAAACAAGCTAGGGGCTAATTTCTATTGGATTTCAAACTGGAGAAGCATCCCAACACTTTCAGTCTTTTGTTAACAAGATTGCTTGCATCCTAAGGAGAAGGCACGCATCTAATCACCCACTTGTGCCTCTAAGTCCTCCAATTTTGCTTGAAATTATGAGGTGGAATTTAGGAGTAATTGCAGAAGTTACGAGAAAGGCAGGAAATAAAACACAAAGATGAGCTCGCTCAGGAACAGGGATTAATCCAGAGGCAAGAGAAAACGAGAGAGAGAAAAAAAGAAAAAAAAAACACCCTCCCCCCTCTCTGAGACCAGCAGCCAATCAGCATGTGGATGAGCTGGTTTACTTAGAGACCAAAGAATCTGTGTGGTGATATGACATCATCAGCTGCCCAATAAAAGGACAGGTCACTTTTCCTTCCCTTCGTCTGTCCCCCCCCCCTCCCCCACCTGTGACAATGAGCAGAAATCCCAAAAACATGTTATACATTTTTTTTTTTCCCTTTGTCTTAATACAAACATAGGATTCTTGTAGGAGTACATTCCAATGTTACTTTCAATAATTGCCTTTTAGTTAAAACCTCATTCACTGGGTCTCTGTTGCTCTGCACTGAGACAGGCACGATTTCACATATTAAGCATCTTCCCTCCACTGTCTTCTCTTTGTCTTGTCACCGTGACAAGAAATGTTCCATCTTGAATGCTTCCATTCATCCACTGACAAACAGGCACTATGTTTGGGTTCCCCTCACCACATACTGTATGGCTTCTCTCTGCTGGGCTACGTGCGTTTAGCTTCAGGGTCTAAAAAAAAAAAAACATGCTGCCAGTTTCTTTTTATTTTTCAACTTGGCAATATCACATGAGTGTCTGACTAATGCACTATGGATTGTCTCTGAGGATACTTGTTCTATGTTTTATTCATTGGTGTGGTGTGCTATAGACTGCCCCTGACAAAGTCCTATTGATTTTTCTGATAGACAATTAAAAGAAGAGCCATACTCAGGACGTTGACAGCTTGGAGTGCCTTTATATCTGGTTCATAACTGTTTAAATGAAACAATGGGGACGCAATGAATAGCGGGTCTCGGTAGTTATCAATCAGCTTCTTGTCCCTGTATCGTTTTCACCTGCACAGCACGACATTTATAGCGCCTGTTCTGATATTAACTTGCTTTTATTAGGACTGAGTAGTTTCCAAGGTTCTTTATTTTTGATTGCCATCCTTGCTACTGTATGTGGTGTCAAGTTAAATGCCTTCTTAAGCTTTTCTCCTTCAGTATATGTGGACAATTTTAGAGAACCTGCTCCCTAACGCCTGAAGGTCTCTAAAGTGAATGACATGTTATCTTGGCGCTCAGTTTGATAGACGTCTCAGAAACATGGGCTTCTATGTCATATCATTCGAGTAGCCCAGACATTTAGGAAGTTAAATTATTAATACAAGACACTTCCTAGACAACTTAAAAATAATTATTCTTTAGCACTGAAATCTTCCGTACCCCACTGTTTACATGTTTTCCAAAATCTCCTATTTAAGAACACATTTATTTTGAGGACTTTTTATACATTCATATGAAATAATATTTTGTCATCACCAGGAATCCCAATGAACGTAGAAGGTGCTATGTCTTGTTTTTATTTTATCCATCCTGTCAGAGCAGTTGTGAACGATGACGTTGAGTTTCTGTGCCGTAATCTGTAATCTGAATTTAATTAATCCTTCTCATAAGATGCGTATACATATCTGCATGTAGCCTAAATGTCAAAGGTGTGTCGGCGGATACAGAAAAGACGTTGTAAAACGTTGATTTATGCAGAAAAAAAAAATATCTCTGCTGTTACAAAATGTAGCATAGTAAATAAATTGTTATTGTACTCGAGCCAAACAACCACAGAAATTACTGAGTCTTTATGGTGTTTGAGCAAATTTTTTTGGAAGAATGTGTCTCTGTATTTGTTGAGATCATTATAATTTAAGCTGAAGGAGAGTGGAGCGCACTTGCAGCTGAAGGTCATTTACAGAAAGCCTGAAGCCCATTCCGTACAAGAAATAGTAGTTTTATCCACTTTGAGCCACTCATTCCATTTTTAGGAGGTAATTATGAACAACTAGTCTAAAAAGGAAACAAAATGAAGGATGAGGACCAAACCTGAAAGAATACACTTCAGAACGAAGGACAAAACCCTTTTAAACAAGAAATAGATGACTCATTTTCTAGCCTACCTGTCTACTATGTGAAACGTTTTCATCTGATAGCTACTGAAATTTGTTGATCTTTCCCAAAATGCAATATTTGATAGTTTCCACAGATTCAACCAAACAGATGTGGTTGAACAGATTTTTCGCCTTAGTTAATTTATCCACTTTATGCCAAGTTTTCAGCTGATTATTCTTCGGAATCCAGAATGGTATTTAATGTAATCAAAACGATGTTATCTTTGACGTTATTGTTTGATCGATTAAGCAAAAAGGGAACATGCTGTGTGTCTGTGCAGCCGTAACGAAGCACCTAAAGACACTCTGAAATGGGTTCTTTACTAAGGTGTCCCTTATGTGCCGACACAAGACTTATTCCTCCCTTGGGTTTAAGTCCCTTTTCCTCACTTGAATAATTCATGCATCACTGTTGAGTGGCTTCACAAATCGGAAAATCAATTACTTTGATAAAAAGGGAACAATGGGTGGGTTGAAAACACATTAAAACGCGGAGGAAAACTCTAGGAGAGAGGTGTTCAGAAAGTTGTGAGAATGACCAGTCAGAGATGATCTGGTGGCCCCAAAGCAAAATGTAAAACTGGAAAAATTCCTCAAGAGATTTTGATAGTGTTTGCTACGTGGTACATGTTACCTTTTCAAACTTTCTGTATCTTCTTCACTCCCCATACAAAATCTGGGAAGTATCTTTGGAAGGACAAAACCATAAAAACTTGACATTTTTTAACTTGTTGGATATCTGTGAGCTTTATTTTGAAAATCTGATCTATTTTTTTTTCATCAGCACTTTAGTACCATTGACTTGAGTACTACTGTAATGCCCTTTCTTGAAGCCAATACTGAAGCTTTATTTTGAAAGGCTATTTTAATTGTTTCTCCATTTACCTTCTCCGTAAGTGGTTTTGTTATGAATGTAATGTAGAACTTAATTTAATCCATCCCATTTAGACTTCTTTTGAACAGTTTATGTAACATTCATATCTGGGCACTTCATCATCTCAAACCTGTCATGTTACTACCATGTTGATTACATGCAGTGTCTCTGGCTGCTCCGGCGATACCCACGTTTCCTGGAAAGCAGGCAGGACACAGAGAGAAAAGGTGCAAATAGTTCAGGTATATGTGAGTAAATGGAAAACCTCAAAATAATCCGTAGAAACTCTGGTTTAGAAGATCAGAGGAATTTTCCCAACAAAGGATTTACTTGTTCCTTTTTCTTTGCAATAGTTTCCACACTCACTTTAGTCTGATATATAATGTTTCTGTTGCCACTGAAAGGTCTAATCATAACTGACAGCCCCTTTCAATCACTCGCCTCAGCAGTATCTTGGGTGATGAGTCACAGGACTGAGTTAAACCTCCTTTTCACATGAGCCCTTCAAACAGCCCACTTCATCACCGAGAAGCTGTGATCGTTGTAGACCTCCAAGCTGTCATCGCACGCTCCTAAATGGTTGTGAAACCACTGTCAGTCTGTGCTTTGAGCAGCAGCATTGTTGGAACACATGCCTTCCAGAATTTACTACTCTTGATGGCTCTCTGCATTGCCCAGGAAATCAATATATGGCAGCTTTGTGCTTTATGACTGCACAGCAGTTCTACAAGGCGTAGCGCAGGAAAGAGCACTGAGATATTAGGTGAGATGAGAGTCAGACAACAAAAGTGAAACCCTACCTCGGCCTATTTTCCTTTTTTGACTGCAGCACTTCCTCATTGCTGAGTTTACATGCAGCTCACGTGCTTTCACAGAAAGACAGAGGGGAAAAAAAAAATTCTTCTGAAACAGATACCAAAATATTAAGAATGATTGAAAACAAAAACAGAGACGAATAGGTTATGGGATTTGGACAAAATCCCAATTCATTTGCAGTTCTCACTGAGTCTCAGACGATAATTTTTAGGATTTTAAAGGCATTAAGCTTTTTTCTGCTTTGTCATTATTGTAGTTTATATCTGTGTGCCGGAAAAACAAAACCGATTTCTGAACAACTGGAGATGAGATTCTACCCTACTGTAGTGGAAACCCCTTTTCGTCACAAGGAGATGGAAATCACACGCTGCCGTGTTTCCCGTTACAAACTTAGCACTTCCGTCTTTCGGTTTGTCATTGTGTGTGTTGAAATTTCAAAGCGCACAGCCTGCTACAAAGCAGCAATATTGAGAAACAGAAAGCTAGCTTACTGGATTTACAGAAACTGATATCCTGTGTGTATTTAGAGGAAACTTTGGCCTTACGCCCTTGATAAAGCTTCCAACAGGAACTCCCTCAGTAGATAAAATGCAACAAACCAAATTGTTAATAGTTTTGCTTGCAGAAACGTATCTGGAAATTCTTTTGGATTTGCCTTGCACAATATGTCAAATTGAAATGTGAACGCATGCAATATATTAGTTGCAAAGGACAGAATTTTTTTATTTTTATTTTTTTTTTTGCAGCATTTGGTGTGTTGTCATTTTTTCAAGTGCCATGCATTCACACTCTGCATGCCAATAACTTATTTGGCCAGTTGCATGGATTCTGATCGCCCACGCTTGATATAGATTTTAGCCATTGAGATTCAAAAAAAATTCACAGAGAAGTGGTGGGAGCATGATGTTGATGAGCGAACTCAAAGGCATTTAAAGTTTCATTGTGGTCAACACTGCAGTTAATCCTTGAGCAAATAAAAAGCAAGATGTTTCTTTAAGAATTGATTAGAATTGCCCTGAACTGCTGGTGAAATCTCCATGATATTAAAGTTTTTATAACCTGTGCAGAGGAGTTTTCTTTGAACGCCTGTCAATAAACTGCATGATTTTCTTATATGAATGTCCTTATTTTAGTCATTTAGAAATTCAAAAAGCTTTGAGATATCTGAAATAACCCTCTGGTTGTTGTAAATTTGGACTGAAGTATTAAATTCAATTCTGAAATGTCTAGTTTTATGTTTGAAATCTAGGTTTCAGACCCAGGTTTCATCCTAGGTTTGAAACCTAAGATGTGAAAACAACCCCTGTCATAACATTATCCACAGTGATTATTGTTGACATGTAAATGTACTCTATTAGAACATTTTTGTGTTCTGTCTATTTGGTTTTGGATCACATTGGGGACTCTCTTTCGTAGTTTGATTACTGGCTGTTATGATAAGAGAACTGTAACTATTGATCAAAATGATATCTTTCATCAATTTACTTAATACTTTTGAACATGTAATTACTCAGTCAGTTGGGAAACTCCCTATTTCACCAGTAAATACTGTGTAAAGTAGGATTGACATGAGCAACTTTGTTTTGAAGATTTGTTTGTTTCTGTTTCTTTTTCTGGCAAATAACCCAGATTGTGTTAATTGGTAGTTCCCAAATGTTTTTTTTTATTCTAATCTTATTATTCCAAGTGAAATATAGTCATTTTAGTATTGATTCTTAATAAATATTTGTCTTAGAGAATATACTGAATTTTCTGCACATTTTGTGGTTGTAACAAACATTGTGTAGAATGGAATATTATTCACCCAATCAGACTGATATTTATGTACATATTTTGACATGCCATATCAATGCTACAGCAATTTTTATATTTGATATAAATTAATCAGATTAATTTGCAAACTGTAAAAATGCATCTAGATTTTATCCAAAAAAAAAAATGCATCTAAACATATAGCTGTCCTACTAATGCACTCACACCTGAATCTAAATCTCCAAATTCTGACTAATCTTACTGAAAAATTACAAAAATCTGATTCAATACTGGCCACACCTGAGCCATTGGTTCAAAGGTCAGGTGATGATAACAACTCAACACAACTCTACTCAATAAAATTCAGACCTTCCCCACACACACGTGTAATAAACTCTTTTTTTAAAACCTGTTTTTGACTGCGTTGTACCCTGCAGTGTAACCATGCCATGTGTTCACATGGGCAATCAAATTGGCTCTAACTTGTTAAAATTTCATCTTTTTTTTTTTTTTGTGCAGCAGTAGTTGCTGTCATCAAAAAATAACAACATAGCTTTTGAGGAGGGACTTAAATTTATTTTTCATGGATTGGTGGTAATGGTTGGTGGTAATGTGGGAACTGTAGGGGACGTGTAGGTTGGGGGGAGGCGGGTACATAGAGGGGTCTGAGGCGCAGGGAGTCAGCATCACAGCGAGTTGTTGTTACCACAGCTACAGGGACATGCAGGCCAACTGCAGGTGCCCAAACGACAATAGGGGAGGCCCATTTGAGCCTTTGAGAAAAGGGAGAAAATGAAAATCGGCAGCATAATGACACGGGTAAACTAAGCTCTGAGACATTTACTGCCTTGTTTGTTTGTTGGTGTTTTTTTTAATTTATTTATTTATTTGTATGAATTGTAAGAAGACATTACTTTCGGTAATGAAAAAAAAAGTGTTAAGAGTTTTATGATAACCAATTACAGAAAAAAAAAAGAGTAAAGACATTAAGGCTTAAATTGTTTATTGTGCAACTTAATTTTCTTTTTCTCTACCCTTCATCGTGACACATAGCCTAGAGACACACTTCCCCCTTCTGAGAACAACGACCGGACTAGCCGGTACTGAATGGCCTCAGAATGTGAGAAAGGGACAAGTAGCAGTGTTTGCTGAGCACTACTGTCCACACATCCGTTCCCACAATGGCCCCATTGAGGGTGGGCCCAGGTTAAAGCCTATTTAAAAGGCTTGTTTAACACTGAGACGAGGGGGCCACATACCCAAACCGCAGGGAAGAGGAGGCCGGGAGGGTGGGTGGGGGGACTGAGGCTCCTCATCGTCCACTCCCTTATTTTCTCCAGTGCTTTTCTTTTTTTTCCTCTCTCTCTTTTTTTTCTCTCTGTTTTTCCTCCATGTGTTCATAAAAACATGGTCTGCTCATGGTGTCTGGGTGAACCACATGTGAAGGTAACAGAGTGTTCTGAGCAGAGGACAGAGGCCAAAAAAACCAGGGGTGAAAAATAGGTGGGAGTATAAGTAAGACTGAATAGTTCTTGGAGGGAAAAAAAAAAGAAGCACGGATGGGCAAAGGAAAGGAAAGAGAGTATAGGACAGCAATGGAAATTCTCCCCCCCTCCCCGCCTCAACCCTCCCTCCTTCCCGCCTTTCTCATGTGAAGGACAAGCCTGGCGGGGCTGAGGTCTAGCCCAGTGATTGTGTACGGCGCCTCGCGGTGCCTCACACAGGAACCCCATTAATCACTGGAGCAGGTCTCTCACTCCTGGACACAAAGACCCCACACGCCGACTCCTCTGCACACACACAAACATGCGGGCACAATGACTGCTCGCATATCTGCTTTGGTAACACGAGAGAAAGAACAACAGGGGTAGAGAGAAATCGAAGGAGACTCCGAAATGTAGTCACAGAAGTACACATAATTATCTCTAAAATGCTTTGGCAGTGCTCAGTAGAGAGAACTGAGAAAGGAATGCCAAACAGTTTGGAGTCGGACCAAGACGGCAGACTTGAATTGGGTTTAGCATTTAGTCATGGAGGAAACCAGTTTCTTCAAAAACAGTCGATGCCTCATATTAAGGCATTTAAAATGCACTAATACCACTGCGCTGGGAAGACGTGAATTTTAAAGGCATGGATCAGATTTAAATAAGAATCATACTTATGTATACAAAAAAGTCAGTGGCTAGGTACCAAGGTATGTTATCCGACCATTGCCTATACCCGCTTGTCACTGCAGGGTTGCAGAAGGGATGGTGCCCGTCTCCAGCAATCATTGCGCAAGAGGCAGAGTATATTGTTGACAGATCACCAGTTCATCACAGGGCAAAACAGACAGACACATAAGGCCATTTGGACAGTGGGAGAAAGAAGGAGTACCCAGAAAGTCTCCAGATCATGATTTCAACCATTGATTCCAACGCTGGTTTGTCCGTTCATCTTTGATGATGGGTCCCGTGTCTTTGTAGTGAGCCAAAGATTAGCGCAGACTCCCTTTAAGATTCAAACTCAGATTCTAGTTGGGACACAATCTCAATATTTCTTCTAGTACAATTTAAAATGTCAGTGAAATGGCTTTTGGCTTTAACTGTAGCTGTAGTTATCAATTTGCATTTCATAACTGTTGCTCGCCATCGATAAAACGTCAGATCATGCTGAACAATTTTGTTTGAAATATTTTGGGGTAATATCACCACGCTTTACAAAAGCTCCTCATACCTGGAGAATGACACTGTCATACCAGCCAATGCATAATGCAAAGACTTGAAGGAAATACGCATATTCTTCCCACAAGTCAAACAGGCGATGCTTTCCAGGTCATTTGGTAGAGAAATTCCTGCAGCATGTCTATTTTCATCGGCTGCCCCAGAGCTTCAAGTGTGCAGAGTCCATCTACAGCAGGAGTCGAGGAAAGGACACATCTGAGGTCACCTCCTATATTAAGGCTCCAGGCTCCTCTTAGCTGAAACATGCAACAAAACATATCCACAAAATATGTTGCTGTGCAATAAAATTTTTTTTTTTTAAAAATGCACTTCCACATCTCAATCATCTACCATGCTTCAAGCTTGGATGGCTGCAAAGATTTGCTGCATTAAAACTACATAGATGCTTATTCTCACCTGTGCATCAGCAAGCATAAAAGAAAAAAAAAATACCACAAGAACAAGAAACCGGATTGATTGATAGCACAATTTGTGGGGTGGGAAAGGAGGAGCAGTAAAATGCAGAGTTGTCTGGCATACGAAGAGACAATCATCAGTGTGGAAATGCGTGCGGGTGTATGCGTGTGAGTGTGTGTGTTCTTTTCTCAGACTCTAATCCCAACCCCAGCCACTGTAATTTACTGCCCCATCGGTAACTAGCCATGGACGGGGAATCAGATGGGGAAGAGCAAGAAGGAGAAGGCAAGAGCCAGAGGCAGGCTGAGGGTCAATGGCTGTATCGAGCACATAAACCCCCCATGTAATGAGCAATATTTGTGTACCAGGAGGAAGGTCATCTGGGTGAAATAGCAAGGGAGTTGTAAGGCACATGCAAGCACTGGGAGGGAATACGTTCACCAGGAGCTCAAATGCAGTGAAATAATTTATCGACATGTTAATTTTGTTTAATTTATTGAGGTAATGTTTTAATTGTTTGTCTGATCTGTACTGCAGCAAATCTGGGATCTTAATCAGACTGATCTAGATAAGCAAGGATGAAACTGGAAACAGAAGTCTGGGAGGACGGTTTGTTTCTTCTTGAAAGCAGCCGTTAGCCGTCGTGAACAGCAGAGAGAATCATTATCTTAATTATGTTGCTACATAATCAATGCATATTAGGTGATGAAGCAGATTATTCTTATCTCAAATCATGTGCACAACAAGAAGAAAAAATGCAAATGACGGTTGACGCACTGAGCTGACTGCCCGTAGCGCTTATAAATACTTCTGCCTGGTGTGTGAGGTCACTTAGATTAAAAGAATGCAAACACACACACGCACGCACGCGCGTGCAACACAGTGAATCCAATCAGTGCTCAGCAGCTGACCTCAGCATCTGTAAACAAATTTCATGTCTTTAGAAGGAGTCGGAGTGTGTTTTTAGTTCATGGAAAAGCCGAGGCTTTCTGTGGAGATTAGGACTGCGGATCCCGACGATGTGTTTGAGATTTGATGTGGATTGTGGCCACTTTAATCATCCCAGCCCTTCTGTGACATCACACTGTTCCAGCAGATCCCTACATATGTAAAATATGGAGCCTTCCAGCCTGCGTCCTCTCTACATCCATCCATCCCCCGGTGACAAGATCCCCAGCTGGGATTGGCCCATCGAAAGCGACGGGGCTCAGCGACGCTGAATGACGGACTGTGTTTCATTGTGATTAAGCGCTGCCGAGGCGAGCTCATCATTGTGTGATGTATCACTCCTGCAGGTACTGTTAATCATCTAAGCAACACACAGTTTCTATCTGTCGTCAACAGCTGGTCTGAACACATCATTGTCATGAATCCGTCAGTAACGGTCTCAGCATTGTGGGGTCGTTTCATGATAACGACAGTCGCTCCACTGATGAGGAGGGATTATACGGCAGGACTGGGTGTGATTGCGAGCGAGTTGAGAGTAGGCTGAACAATGTGCTAATGGCACCTTGATAAGCCAGTTGACCCAACAATATGTCTCTTTAAAAGTGCCTTGCAAAATTATCTACACCTCTTTTTCACATTTTTTGTTACTATGCGAAAGCAGAATTAGATCTATTGAATCTGGATTTATGTTATAGGACAATATAGGGCATATTAGCAAAGTGGACGAAAAAAATAATATATAGTAAATGGGATGAACTCAATGCATTTTCCTCTAGCGACATTCACCCATTCACACACACTCATACATTTATATGCAGCTTTGCCCAGGGGCACATTAGCATGAGGAAGCTGGAATCGAACCTTGAAAGGCAACTTCTCTACTCACTATGTCTTTCAGTTTCCAGGGAGTTTCATGTCTATATTGTACCGTAGTTCTGGTGGTATGTGTAGGGTCGTTGTCCTGCTAGATGGTGAACCTTAACCCCAGTCTTAGGCTTTAGCATCCACTAACAGATTTTCTTTTGGGGTTGCCGTTTATTTACCTTAGCTCATCTTCTGATCAACTCTGACCAGGTTCTCTGTCTTTCCAAAATAAAATCCCCAGAGCATAATACTGCCATCCCCATGTTACACTGTGAGAAATGTACTTTCCATACATTTTAGATATGGCCTCATGTCATTCCATTTCATGTTTTGTCTGTCCCCAACTTGGCTTGGCTTGTGGAAAACTTCATATGTTTTTCTCTCAACAATGACTTTCTCTTTTACCACTCCTACAAAAAGGCAAAATTAGAGAAGTGTGTTACTTCCAATTGTCCTGTTACAAACCTACACGAATTCAAGCTGTAGATCTGCTTTTATGACAGACAAGTTAGGGAAGTCTGCAAATGTTAATGTGTTCATATATGACATAAGAATCAGAATTTTGCATACATTTCATCAAGTGGATGTAAAATTTGTTTCCTAGAAGAAAGAAGCCCCTGACCCACGTCCAATCTGCTAAATTCAACAACAGTGGCTTTAGACAAGAGGGGGTATTACAGAATAACATGTTTCCTTTTTGTCTGATTAATGCATCAGTGACAGATGCTGAGGGGATTACCTCTAGATTAGTATCCTTTCCACAGAGCCTGTTTTCCTCCGCCACGTTGCCTTTCCAATGGTCCTTTTAAGAAACAAACAGAATCGGCTTTCCTTGTTTTCCCCTCTTGCGCAGTTATTGTTGCTTTTTTAGTTCAAAAGATTCTTTTTTTCTCACTGTCATAAATTGACCACTGGTCCACACTTGTTGACTACAAATTGAAACAACAAACTATGCTGAGACAAGCTTTGAAGTAAGACAAAAGACTTGTTTCCCTTCTGGTTCGGATGTTCCTGGGTTCTTGCTTTGGAGGCTGAGTCATCATTTCACCTTAAACAACCAGCATCGTTAGTCATTCAGAACAGATCACAGCAGGAGCCGTGAAGTTGTATTTTTAATGCTGAATGTGGTAATGGCATAAACTGCTTTTGGGCTAATGGTGATGAATGTTTTTTCTGTTTTTTTTGTTGTTGTTTTTTTTTGCCAAATCAGATCAGGCTGTCGGTGACAAGCTCTTTCCTTCATTCAAGTTCTTTCCTTCATTGTTGAGACCAACACTCAGGCCCCTAATGAAGTGAATGTTAGCCATTTAAAGGAACACCAGGGTGTGTCTCTTCCCCTCTAACCTAAGTAACACCACTTTTCCCAGTTCTGCCTGAAATTGCATTCACAAGCAGATGTCTCTGGCAGGGCCTGCCAGATAATGACAAAGGATTTAATCGGCTGATTCTCACACCGCCTGCCCAGCGTGTTTGTCTACCCTCTTTAGCCTCAATTTATGGGCTCTGCAGAGCTGAGATAGATTGACTGCTGGAGTATAAGCCTTTGAGGAATAAAGAAGAGCGCTAATCTGCGAAGAATAATTCAAATATGAGGCAGTGATTTGGGATTAATGGAAATGCAAATTTTGCTAAAGTGTGATGGAATGATATTTTATATATATATATATATATATATATATATATATATATATATGTTCATAATTTGTCAATCTGTTTTCTTGAAACAAGGATTGCACATTTTGCAGCACCTACAGTGCATGTTTTTAATCATTAACATTGTCATGATTTGGTCTTAAAGATAGCTATTGTAGAAAGACGTAAAAATATCTTGAATTGAATCATTTGCAAACACTGTTAATGGGCTTGGAAGGGTGAAATGCAGATTTCTAACCAGTACGTAACCCGCTAATATGGTTAGAAAGCCACAATTATATAGTTTCCATTTGTTTTAAAAAAACCAAAACTATTTTAATAAGTTTTATAAGTTAAAACATCTTCACATGACTTTTAATATTTTGCAAATGCAATTTTATTTGGCTTATTAGACACCCCGATATGGTTCAGTAGCTTTAGAAAAAATGATCAGTGGTTGTTTTGTTTTGTTTGGTTTTTATGATGAAAGCTAGAAAACTAAATGAAAAAAGAGCTTTTACATAAACTATCTGTTCCCCACATTAGTCGCTGTAGCAACAGAAACACTGGGCCCCTTTGGGTGAGGAATGTACATACGATACGCAATTGTGGCTTCAAGAACTGTAACATGGCTAGATAACTCTTTGAAGACTCCACTGGCTAAGATGACAAGATTGATACCACTGGAAACTGATATCAGCAGAGGGAATTTCATAACAATTGCCAGGAGAATTAAAACGGAAAACAGTGGGATCAACAGAGAAGTTCAAAAGCGAATGCGGAGCGTCAGGAGTCATTTCCTGGATCTGACCCTTGTGGCTTTTAAGATCCGTCTGTTCCTTTATAAGATTACCGACAGCTTTAGTTGATTCTGCTTGGGGAAAAAGTTGCATGAGTGTGATTGTTTGGTCCAATAAACTTGGATAATGTTGGAACCAAAACCGACAACAGACAGCTATCTACCACTGACAAATGAGCAGAAGGACATAATTTTATTTCAAAATTTAAAGGAAAACTACTTTCATCAAGTATTTACAGGGAACCTATTTGTGCACAGTTTTGTGAAAATAATTTGTGTTGACCTAATGCTTTACTAAACCAATGATAAAGTGTCATCAAAGCTTTATCCTCACGTAGCTTTTCATTTTCTGTATGAAACAACATCTGTTAGAAGATTAAATAGTTCTTAAATCCGAATGAGCTAAGCACAAAGTTTTTGCTTTGTTACCAATGTTCTTATAATGATGCTGCTGACATCTTTTGACACTGCTCAACAATGTTTCTTTTTTTTTTGCCTTAAACAAGCTATCCAGATGTAGACTGAGAGTCAAGCACATGTATTTCTCTGAAAAACAAAATATCACAGTCTCACCATTTACAGCTTGTTAGCTGTAAGTGGTGTAAATTTACAGCTTGTTAGCTGTAAATGGTGTCGATATAAAATGATAAAATTTACTCTTATAGCAACCCATCTTTCACATTCCTTCTGCATGACCTGTGCCAGGTTAGTTTACAAAACGATTGTTACTTGTACTCGTTTTGCTTGTATATGCAAGTCAGACATATTAGATGTTGAAATTGTGTACTTAGAAAGATCAAAGTTTTCTTTTACTTCCTACTTCCAGAAAGTTGGATTTGTCAACTTCTTGCAAAAAAATGGAACAAATTAAACTTTGTCCTTCAGTATCTTAGGTGTCATGATTACTTTTTTTTTATTTATTATTGTTTTACAAACTTAAAAATTGAAGTACTTCTGTACTGCTGTTAAAATGCCAGACACAACATTTTTTTTTTTTTTTTGCAGAGACCCCCCCAAATAAACAAATACTTTTAAAATAAGATTGAATCCAAAACATACAATTGATTTTATAGATATTGTCTGCATGCAAAGTCAAAAAATCTGCCTTTTTGGCAACCATATTCTCAGTTCAGTAGCTGAGTTTTGGCTGCAACTCAATAACAGTAAACCTACACAAATGTCATAGAAACAACCTGATATTTTGGCAGTGATCATTTGTCAAATGAAGCCACGGGAAACCACTGATCTTGTATCTAGTACAGAGGAAATCCTTATTGCAGGGGCTCTGTCCTTTTTCCCGTTTGCTCCGTCAAACGCACTCTCAGATTTACATTAAAAATGACCTTTCACTATAAGGGAAACAAATATTATGTGACAAACGTCTACCAACAGGATTATGCTCTCGTTAAAAATAAACACGCAGTCTTCAGAAGAAGAAAACAGCACAAAAAGGGCTAAAATATACGCAACAAAGCCCATCACACACGATAACCTGCAATTTGAAGTCAAAACATTGATTTTTTTTTTTTTTTGAGGGGGTTTATTTCGAAAATGAAGGCAATTTTTCTCTAAACACAAGGACGCTTTGAGCACACACTGCTTTTTTTTTTTTTTTTTGTGAAGTGGATGATTTGTGTACCAACCCTGGCAGACTGTCATTGTGTGCTTTTTAATGGAGAGTCCTGGAGTTTTGCGGATCACCCAAAATAACACAGTGTGTTTGTCATTTAGGGGATAATATAGCTGACTGGCAATGAAGAACAGGACAGCGAAGCAACAATTAGGGAGCTGCTCTCTCCGGCGCGTGAACAGGACACGAGGGGAGGTCGCTGTTTTCATTTGGCTCTCGCTGCTCGGCCGCAGGGTAACAATCAACCGCCGGACTGTAAAGCAACAGGCACCAGAAGGCTGAAATCACATGTTCGGCGTGTTTATTCCAGGATGGAAAATTTGGATCGGAATCATGGATTTGCATTTATGACAAGTGTTTATGATCTTAACTGTGTTGATGTGGATTTCCATTTATGATGAGAGGCGACACTTTCCGCCAGAGTGTGTGTGACGAGGAAAGAATCCCGACAATCCTTTTCTTTGTTTGCAGTAAAGTACAGCACTCACCTGTGACTGCAGTGGCATTGGCTGCCGTCCAGATGTGTGTGGAGGCTTGTGTGTACTGTGTGGGTCTTTCTGCATTTGTGACTGCGTACGAGAGACGGAGAGAGGGCCAGTCAGGCGCCTGTGCATTGGTTTGCCTGTTTCCACACAGTCTGGGCCCCAGAGGAGGATTTGCAGACCAGATAGGATTAGGCTCCTTCTCTTTACACAACAGTGATGAGGATAAGGAGTCTGCAGAGCTCAGGAGCACTCCAAAGCCCCATTAATACAGCCGCACAAACCACATAGATGAGTACCTTAAACAGCTGAGCCCAGTCTCTCCGTCTTCAGCTAGTAATGATCTGATGGTACACCACCGGTCAAATTTATCCGGACACATCCAGGGTGGAAATTATTCAGAATGCATTATCAGAGGTGCCTCTGCGTCACATCATGGCCAGTTTTCATCAAACACATCTCAGTGATTTGAAGACGAAAAACGTCCTGGTTCATACAGTCCTGTATGACATTCAAAATGTCTTTTTTTTTTTCCTTAGCTCTGTTTTTTGTTCCACAAATATTAATATCTAAGATAATCAGAATAAATACAACGAGCAGTACTCAAAGGCAAGAAAGAGACACAGAGGACTATTTCACACTGACCAAAAGACTTAATGAAGGTATTTTTCAATGAAAGACAAAGTATGAAATAATAAACTTAATTGTGCAGTAGAGGTTGTCTTACTTTGAAACATTCATGTTTGGTAGTGTGGCAAAAACAAAAGAAGAAAAAAACAGAAGAAGTCTGAAAGAGGGCAAATCGCAACTCTGTGTATTCCCATTTAATAGAAAATCATTTGTCATGGCCAGCATGTGATTATGGGACTAAATGACTATAATGTTTGGTTCATTTAATCAACACGTAGCTTCTGCAGCTTCCTCAGACACAACATACAGTATGACCTGTTATTTTATCACCGAGTCCAGCACTCATGCACGAACCTGCCTCCAACACCTGCGTGCCTGTCAGTCGCTGTAGTTATTATGCATCTCAAGCGCATGGCTTCCACATCCCAACAACTTATTTTTTCAAAAAAAAGAAAGGTACGCTATCGGTGAGCTGTCTAAATGAGCCCCTTTCGCAGGAACACTTCCTGGAGCAGGTTACATAAGTGTGGGGTCTTCTGTGGCCCTTTGAGGGTTCAAAGAGCTCTAATCTCATTAAGGCAAGCCACTTATTGTTGAGTTCAGTCTAACTGCAAACTGATCTCAGATCAGACCTTTCATTCAGGCGAGACACAGTGTAATTGACATGTTGTTTCACTTTGATGTATACCGCTCCACTCAACTGTTCTGGTAATCCTCAATGGAATCAGCTATTATTCACTTCACCAGTACTCTAAGAAAAAAAATAGCTTTTCATAAGAGACTGTCATTAAGCCGTGGTTCATCTTGTCCTGCTCCTCTAAGCATTAGCCTCATCTTTCTAATCTTATCCTTATGTGTTTATTGTGTATCTCCTTCATTTGCTGCCTTCTGCCGAGCTTATAGATCTCCCCGCAATCTCACAGCCTCATCTTAATCAGCGGCTGATTGGAATACAATATTGGACTGGAAGTTACAGAACAAAACACACCGTTGCTTCTTCACAGGCTTAATGGTACTTACACACAATAAACACCATACCATTCCAATTTTAGCTTTTAAAGCTGTGGAAGTGTCATTTCTATGGGTGATATTTTAACAAAAAAAAAAAAAAAAGATCATGCAAAGATTGTTGTAGTTTCATCTGATTGTACCTATATATTGGCAACACTTTCAGGCATAGCACATGGTTCTCTTTGGTAAAAAGGCTGGATCAACTTGAAACAGAATGATGATTTGTTGACGCGTTCCAGTTCAACCCCGGTCAAAGCGAGTTCAGGTCAAGTTGAAGAAGCGTTGAACTTCTGAACCTTATTTGGTTGGACAGCGAGAATAAAAAAAAAAAAAATCCCCCTAATGATCCCATTAGCCCAAGCATAAATTGTAGGTTAATTGGTTGTAGAAACTCAGTCTGAAAAGCACAGTGGACCAGTGGTTAGCACGGCTTTGCAGCCAGGGCCGGACTCTTTCTGAATGGATTTTGCATGTTTTCTTTGTGTCTGCGTGGGATTCCTCTGGGTACTCTTACCTGACATGGAAAAGGCAGAAAGTTTGGATGTTGGATGCCACCTCTCTTTATGTATTTTGCATATTCATCCTGCTATGTTTTTTTCTTCTTTTTTTTTAACTACATCAGCCTGCTTTGCAACAATGTTAGCCTTATTGGGTGACTAGAGGTTCTTAAACTAAACAACCCAAAAAAGTCAAAAACTGAGCCATTACATCCGTACACAATGAGTGGTAGCTTACATCAGCGATGTTTACTGAGGTCACAAAACTTTCATTTTCAGCAATAAAACTATAACTAGCGACTCTGTTGGAGCAACTGCATTGTGTTACTTGTGCAGAGTCTCTACAAAGTACTTTTTATTTATCAGTTTTGGGGCAAGAGGACAGGTGGCTCAGAGAAGAAATAAAACTCACTTTTATTTCTTACATGTTTGTTTCATGCATGTCACGCATGAAACAAACAAATCTAAATAAAGAATTGTATGTAATTTGGATATTGATTGAATTATTTGTTATTATTTTTTCAGTTTAATGGATGTTAACTACTAGTAACTTGTCCAGGTCCTTCAACTGCCCGACATCAGTCTTTACTAAATCCATTTGTATGACGCCTAATCCAAAATTTCATACCATGAAATTACTTTTTGGTTGCAGAATGCTGATGTGCAGTATTTTTACTCGATTTAGCCAGGAGGCTGACATGCAGCCAGTTAGACTCCACTCTGTCGAGATAACTGTAACTCTCCCAGGATGTTTTGCCATTTGAGATTAGGAAAAAAAAAACAGCCAACTCTTAGGAAAAAATAAAAAAAAAAGGACATTAACAACCAGAGATGCACTAAGGACTTAATTTCAACACCTCCTAAGTCTCTATCAGCATGTTTAGAGCTGATAAGGAGGCCCAACTCAGAATCCAGAAGAAGCAGACAGAGGATGTTGCTCTGAAGAAAAACAAAAAGCGGCAGGTCATAAAGAACCCTGTTTCCGACACCACAGACTGCGTCTCCCGTTTTACTGAGTCTCTAATACAGAGGTGGAGCTGTGTCTGTGCGAGAGGGGTTACATCACGGTCATGGACGTTTTCAGATAGGAGAACATCAAGTCAAAACAATGACTTGCACAAAAAGTCCAAAGCTGAGAGCTCATTAAATCTCACAGCTGTGGGGGAGATAGGAGAGGGGAGACTGTAAATTATCACAAAAGGGAGGTAACTTTCCCTGTCTGTTCTCTGTGTGCAGATCTGTACATGGTAGAGAAGAGAGAAGGAGGGGAGGGTGGAGGGTGGGAGCAGCTCTATTTAGCATGAGAAGCTTCCTGTGCGTGGGCCTCATGGCGCCGAGCGGGGGACAGGATCCACAGTCCAACTCGCTGTCTCCACAGAACACCCTTTTGCTACAAAACACACACCCTCTGGCTCGGATTCTGCTCTCAATTTCCTGCCTGTAATTCTGGCTGCTGGTCAGAGAAAAGCAACTTCCTAACAGCAGAGATAACCAAACAATGTTACGCTCCACGGATCACATGGGAAAGTTTCCTGTGGTTTTGAAATGAAATTGATTTTTCAGTTCTGTTTGAGAATTTGCGAGTTTCACAAATCAGGGTCAATACTTGTTCATAAAATCTTCTCTGAGTAGCTGACAGGCTCGCATTGCAGCATAGAGAAAATGCAAGTGGACATAATAACTGTGCACAAAATTCCAGATATTTAAAAACTATTTCCCTTTATTGTGTCTAATAATTTTTTATTATTATTTTAAGTAAGTGTCCATCAGCATTCCACATCTTGCCTTGGTAACATTTGCCCAGTTTACCTTTCAAATGTTTCCCAAATCTATCTTGTACACAGCCCATTTTATGTCAGAATAAATCAGAATCTGGTCAGAATCAGTTCTGGATTCTAGTTTAGCCATTCCAGAACTTTGTTTTTCTTCTGATTCTAAAAAGAAGAATCATTGTCAGCTTTCTTGCAGAAACGTGAAGGTTTTGGGCACGCATTCAAACTTTGAAGATCAGTGAGGCTGATCTTCAAAGACCTTGGCAAAAAACCTCCAGAGCATGATGCTGCCACCACTGTGGGCTTTGGTGTTCTTTTGGAGATGTGTGATTCCTCTTCTGTACAAATTTTGTTTCAGTTCATAGTACATGTTCCAAAATGTGTTTTTTTTTCCCCTAAAAAAAAAAAAAGAGAGAGACCCAGGCCTGGGAGTGTGCTTTGTTAAAATGTGTGTCTTCCAACTATACTCCTGAGACTACGTGAGATTGGTGTCACATGAACATCAATATTTTGGATTGATGTATTTTGGATTGATTTTCGGAAAAATATAAAGTTTTTGTAACGTCCTTTTTACTCCATATTTGACTGGCAACAGCCTTCGCTGCATTATGGTGCGAGAACACCGTGTACATAATCATTAGTAAAGTTGTGTTTTTTGAGAATTAATTTTATTGTGGAACAGCTAAAGAGCTCTCGGCGAATCCAAAATGTTAACAAGCGTCAGACCTGAATAGTCAAAAAAGTAAAAGGTAAATGTTGTGACTTTCTTAGGAGAATATCTGCAAGCACGCAGAATTAATTTGATGAAAATTAAAATGTTCCCAATATTTGTTTCTTTCAAAACAGACAACTGAACTAAAAATGACATTTTGAAAACAATAACCAGGAATCAAGCCTTCTTTTCAGTGACGAGTTTGTTGAGTTTGTCGGTTTCTAGCTCTGTTGATGATCAACGTTTTGAGGAGCAGCAGCCGCAGCTTCCCAGCCTGCTCAGAGTGGTAGACTGTTTTACAGCACCTCACTGTAAATACAGATTAAGAGGAGCATGCAACGCCGTATGAAAAGTGGGCTTTTCGACAGCTATTGACACCTAGTACCGCTGTGCTCTTAGAGATTGAGGGCTATCGGCAAGAGTTTTTTTTTGTCAAAATGGGAAATTGTCACAAACTGTGTGTGCCCGTGTTGCCCTATCACTGCCCTCCCCTGGGGCCTAGGTGAGGCTTTCATATTTAAAAGAAGTCACTGGGACCAATGCAAATGCAAATCAACTATTTAGCACCGGCCTTTCAGATTGTAGTTTCTGTTGTAGTTCACCCATTTTCCCTCCTGCGCACCACCCAGGTCTGCAAAGTTCTCGAAAAGCTTCCGGTCAGATAATTAACGGTGACATGTCTATTCTTTCATCTCCAAGGTCTTTTGGTATCCAGTGAAGTCTGTCAGTATGACAGAGAATTGTCATGTATACAAACATTTTTGGTATTATTTTTATATCTCTGGAGGAATTTTGTTCTATTCTTTGGAGAATTGTTGTAAGTCAGCCATATTGGAGGGTTTTTGAGCAATAATGCTCTGTTCAAGGTCATGTCACACCAATCAGAATTAGTTTTACTTTGTTTTTTTTTTGTTTTTCTTGTGGACTTATTGATGTGCTTTTGATAATTGTGCTGCTGCATAACCCAAGTATGCTTGAGCTTAGTGTCACAAACTAAAATCTGATCATTCTCCTTTAGGATTTTCCTGATGGCAAAATTCACTTTCTTCAGATTACATTTTCAGACTGCATCTTGTCAGAAGGGCTCTATTTAACCGATTTCTCCATTGTAACATTTTGATAGAATTTGGGCATGGGTGTGGTGAGGAAAGTTAAACTGTCTAAAAAATATGAATAACAATACTTTCATTACTTAGGAAAGAGCTTAAGCTGGGTTAAGCCCCAGCTTAATTAATTAACCCATTAATTAACCCATTAATGGGTTAATTAATTAACCCATTAATGGGTTAATTAATAAACCCATAAAATTATCATTTGAATTTTTTTTGTTAACTCAGGTTTATTTTGATTTCATTTGTTAGTAATTGTTCATAATGTTCATAATTATTCATAATTTTGAGTTACTAACAGAAATCCAACAGATACTGTATATGTCCAGTTATTAAAAAATAAAACACACTATTCACAGTATTTTAAGATAGGGTTCATATGCATTCAAAAGCAAAGTTAACATTTTCTCTTTAAATAATGTTCTTCTTTTATGTTCTTCAGTATGTAGCACCCCACTGCTCTGTAACTGGGACGAGAACTTAAAACTCACTGGTGGGGTGGCTATTTGGGTTTGTTAAGTTCTGGTAGATTCCACGCAGGTTTACCTATGCTGAGTAAATCCTTACTCGTCCAATTACCATACACACATTTGAAGTAACATAAATAACTCCAGACAACCAGCTAACTGAATAGCTTCTTTTAATAAGAACTTGGAAAAATAAATCGTTTTTATGAAAAAAAAAACCCTTCTTTTGAACTGTTGTTTCAATATAGCCACAATTCAACCTTTGTCACTAACATAACTCCATACATTTACCGGAATTTGCGGTTTTAAACACAATATCACACATGGGCTCATACTCTCACTCACACACACACTGTCCGGTACCGGTTAAAGTTTTCGTTGCAGGCCTGATGAAGCTAGGGTGCGATGTCGCGACGACAATCCTCTTTTCCCTGTTTAAGCAATAAAACTGACTCAGACCTGCTCGCTCAGCCAACGTCCTCTCCGTCAAGGTTGCTTTGCGAGTCCAATTTCTGTTAGAACTCCGCCACACGAGTTGCAGGACTCCGCCTCAATCATGCTAAAGCTAGCGTCGCCATGTTGACACGTTCCTCTAGCCACCTCGGATCAGCCGCAGTTCTCCTCCGCAGTTCTTCACTACAAAACACTTCTCCAGGTTTCCTGCCCACCGGGTGCAAGTTTACTTGTGCAGAACGAGCATAAAGCAGGTCCAGCTCTTGCTCCCACCTCAACCTCTGCCCCATTAGCAGCGGTCTCCATTAGCTTCCTCCTTGTCGTCTCCCGCGTTCTTCTCCCTTCTTCTTCCCATCATCCCATTGTTCTGTTCTTTTTTTCTATATTGAGTTCACTTGTCCCTCGTTAACCTAAACTACTTCATAGATAGGAAATTCAATACAGTCTTTAAACTAATGAGATAATTGATCAAACAAGAATACATTTATGTAAGAATACAAGTCCCGTCCAGAAAAGCTTCGGCTTTCTGTTCTCATTTTTTCTCACGCTACTCACAACAGTAACCGCTCCCCGCATGTATATAATCACTCGGATCAACAATTTACAAAAACAATAATACAAGTTTCTCACTTATATTTTCTATGTACATACAACCAACCTTGTAAATATTTTGTAAATATTAAAGGGCCTTAAGAGCATGGTTTTTAACCAGGGGCTACAAGTAAAATCTTTTTTTTTTTTTTTTGCATTTAGAAGGGAAAACGACGTATAAATATTCTTTCAAAGTGTGAAAGAAAGTGCGATCCACTTAATCCAGAGGAGGGATGGTGTGAATTCTTCTGTGAGAAATGTGTTAGCGACATTTCATTACACATAAAGACGAGAGCAAGTGTTTCCCACAATGTGTAAATCATGTAATGTAATACACAGCACCAAGCATTTATTAATGACAGGCAACAGATTGCAAATCTCCAATTAGCTTAAGATCTTAACAATAATAGACGTCTTATTGAAGACAGTCTTGTAATTAAAGCCTGCGTCCACATTTTTTAATGCACAATTTTATGTCCTCTGTGCCGCGATATGGTGGCCATGGCTGCCAAAAACAATTCCCTAATTCACAGGCATCGCATGGCTCGGAGGATGTTCCTAATTACAGAGCATGTGCAAACCAAGCTGACCCATGTTACCCCTGAAGGGATGAGAGCGCATCAGCATTGGGCGAAGTTTCACTGTTCTTACCAGGGTTGAGAAGAAAGAAAAACGGAGCATGAAGGAAGTCCTACATTCTGATTACTGTACGATTACTGAGGGTCGTATGGGGAGAGCAGGATGGAGAGAGCTGCAAATTGTTTTAAAAACTCATAAAAAAAAAAACTCATAAAAAAAAAAAAAATCTTTAAGAACAAGTTTGGTTACTGGATTTGGGCGGTTTAAATTTTTGAAAAAAAAAAAATTCATTTTCAACAATGTTTTCTAATTTGAATAAGAATAACAAACAACTTTTGGCATTATAATTTAAGACCATGGATATTCTATAAAATGCATGACTCAATAAATAAATAAAAGATGCATGACCATGTAATGCTGTTAATAAACATGTAGCTTTAACTCCATAGCTCCATTGCATGAAAAAAGTAGTAAATAAATGTGTGAAATGTATAGAAAACAATCAGATTTCCAGTCTTGATTGCAAAATTTCATCCATCCATCCATCCATCCATCCATCCATCCATCCATCCATCCATCCATCCATCCATCCATCCATATTATTATAAAAACTGTCAACATTTGAGAGTCGAAAATAATGGGTTTTGCCATAAGTTATAGGAACCCTGTTATGTACTCTTAGCTCTGCTTTTACAGATAAATAGGGAGCGGTACTGATAAAGGCTTTTTCAAGGCAAATTATTTATCATGCACTGAAAACAACCTGACAGTTTGTTTTTCTTTATCTTTTCTTTGTGCGTCAAGGCTTTCTGCACGTCCCGCAAACATTCTATTAATTTTCCTCCATTTGAAATAGAAAGTGACAAAACCACAGGCATGACTGAAACATGTGTTAGTTCAAATGAACAGATCAAAAACATGAAACGTTTATTTAGGTTGCTGTGGAAAGAAGTTTGAGGTGAGACAACCACACAAAAACAGATCCTGTGCGATCTCTTATCAGCCAAATTTTAGCGTAAAACAAACCCACAGTAAACTTAAAGCGCTTTAAAAGTAATGGGCTGAACTTATTTCCAAATACGATGTTCCTAAGACAATAAAGACGCCATTTATTTCAGCCAAATGAACAGCTTCGCAGCCAAGAACAAGGACAGTGTAGCATATTGATTCCTGCAAATGCTTATCAATGTTCTCTTAAAATGTAGGTCAATAAGGCTGCAGACTCGCTCAAGTGCAGCTCCAGTCAGATATTTAGGTCACACCCCAATTACAGAGAGGCAGAGAGAGAAGCTTTGCAGGAGAGTTATGGAATGAAGCCATTCCTTTTGAATATTATTTTGTAGTTATTTTTGAGGCCCAGCCCTGGCAGGGGCTTAAAGCAACAAGCAGCGGCGGCAGAGAGATGACAGCTCGGGTGATTGAGTTTGAAAGTGGACATGTCTAGCCTCTATGCTAATGCTCTGGCTCCGAGACAGTCTTCTGGCTGACAGAGAGCGTTTGGGAACAAGCGACATGAAAGCGAAGTTGTCAATTTATACCTCGTGCTGCTTCGTGGGCTCTCTATTGTTCTCTTTCGCTAGACAATTTCTCTCGTGCATTTGCATATTGTCACAGCCGCTAAGACCTGATTCGCATCAAAACAAATCCTTGAATCCGTCTCACATCCCGAGACTCACTGTGAGGTTTTGCAAGGAGTAAAAAAATAAATAAATAAAATAAAAAAATAACGCTGGTGAACCTATTTTGTCTTTCTGAGGGAAGTCCTGGGAGAGTAAGCAGGCTGAATGTAAAGTCAATACCGTCTTACACAAGCTCTGCATGTGGTCTGCGGCGGATCAGTCCTGGGAGCCGCTCTCAGCCAGGGGTTTCAGATGGGAGGGCTCATTTCACATTCTGGAATTCACTAAAGAATTTAGAATAAGATGCCATCAGTGTGGGTCCTTTTAATAAGACAAACTGCCATTTTAAACAGGGGGAAAAAAAGAAAATGTTGTCAAATTATTTAAGAGGATGACTAATTCAAAATGCTAGGAATAGTGACAGGTTTAATGTATTTTAACAAAGGAGTGTTGCCCTCTGTTTTGGGGGTGTTTCTGAGTTTTATCCTTTTTACAGCTAGTTGGATTAAGGTAAAATATGAAGTAGCTTACATAAACCATTAAATGCAAGACCTATACATGCCAGCTTGCAATATCAAAGTGGCATTCCACAAATCTTTAAACTGACATCTACACATTTAGCTGAGTTCGCTATAAGCAGCAGTTTCTCTACAACTGGAGAAATTAAAGTCAGCGGGACAATGCAACGTGTGATTTTCCTGTGTCAAGAACGGTAATTTTTAACGTGACGCTTGGAGCATTTTAACTTCAGCCCTTGACGAAAAGCAGTTGTTTTTCTTCTAGTCCAACAAAACATTGACTGAGCGAGATGGAGCGGGCCTCTTTGGTGTCTCATTGGTGGAAACATTCCTAAGCAAGCGTTTTCCCCCCAGCTTAGCAAGGGAACCTGTTTGGTGGAAATCTACACTGCTAGTAAATTTCTTTAAGCACATGGCAGGTGTATGCACAGCTACTTTTGTAGATATCTCCTAGCAACTTTGTGCAGCTTCACAGAGAAATTTTAATTTGCTTCATCTTCATCTGAATTTTCACAAGTGTTGAAACATTAAAAAAAAAACTCTTTTTTTTTTTGAAATGCTGAAGTTGAGTTCTTTTTTCATTAGTAGTTTCAGAAACAAGCTCAGGGGAAATCCCTCAGCTTTAATGATCAACTTTGTTTCCGTTCAGCTGTTACTGTCCTAGTCAGAGTTTCAGAAATGAAACTGAACAGCTCTTTCAGCGTTTCAGATCTTGCTCCCATCCAACTTGTGTTGCAAATCCTCACAACTGAGCTTACCGAAAAATATATATTTGCCAGAAAACATGTGTTTGAGTAAAATAAATCAGGATACAACCAGAAAATCTAAGTTTTTTATCAATAAAAAAGACGACTTGGTCAGAGAGAACTGGTCAACCTGTTGAGATATTGCATGCAAATATGTTTTTTTTTGTTTGTTTGTTTTTTTTTAGGAATATTCATCTATTTTGTGTAAAGTTTCTTGAACATCTTTAAGTTTTCCATCATACACCTTTAATCTCTAGACATCCAAAACCCAGAAACCCAAAAAGACCAATCGATTCCAGGGTTTTGTCCAGACCCCCAAACTTTGTCTCAAGACAAGAGACAAAGGTTGGCCAGCTGTCGGTGTAAAAAAATGCAGATTTATGTCACTATTTTCCAATCTTGTGCTATGTGTCGGGTATTGAAAGATGACGGATTAAGCTGGTTCACAAGCCTGGTTTCCGTTTCCTCTTTCCCAATTACTCTTGGATTAAAATATATAATAAAAAATAGGCCTGATAAACATTCTACATTTTAGATTTTGTTCCTAGAAAAAAAAACCTCTCCTTTAATTTTTAATTGTTGAGAGGAATTATTGTTGTCACAGTAGTTAGCAACATTGTTTTGGTAGCCTTTTTATTTGTCTGCATTTGGTTGAACTGAGAGAAAGAAGACACATTTAGTGGCTTTTCCAATACTATCTCTTAAATCTTCTCTAAATAGTTGCTGTTGTTTCGACAGTGATGCCACAGCTATATAAAGCTTTCATCAAAGCCCGCTGGCCAGTAGAAACGGTTGAAGAAGTTTGACAAAACAAACAAACAGACAGAAGCATAACGACAGCACTAACATGACAAAAATTACAAATAGTTTTGTATGCACAGGTGAGAAAAATCCTTCAAAATTCAAAATGACGCCATATGGATTTCGAGTTGTGTTTCTTACGTGACATTGTACGGTATATGTAATTGACTCACGTTTGCACGATTGCTTACATCATCTTGACACACTCACAAGCTTGAGCGTATACTTTGGGATCTGATTTTCACTACATGGAATGTATGATATTAGCGTGCAAATGAAGGTCAAACCTATCCACAGGAAAATGCCAGACCAAGCCCTCAAAGTTAGTGAGAAGTCAACAACATGACAAGGTGGGGGTTTTCCCGGCAAACACTACCGTGTTCAGTTTGTTCCCATTTCTGCTGATGGCATGGAAACTTCAAGGAAGTCAGAAAATAAAGAGAGTCAGAGGCAGAAGGGATCTGTTTTGTTTTTCCTCTGCCTGCTACCTGGCAACTTGGCAAAGTTTCAGGGAAAAGAAACTAGAAGTCTGCAGAGCAGGAAGCAACACCTCATTCCCAACAGCGTATATCCTGGTTGTTTCTACTGGCACTCGGTCTGATAGCTTTTGTGTGATTGGAGGCAATTTTAGATCAGATTGATTATGTCATATGGCAACAATGAATTGTAATAAATCAACAAACATTTTTTTAATCCAGTTTCTATTAAGAAGGCACATGTGTTTTCCATATCATAGAGTATTTTTTATCAGGAGGAGAAAACATTCAAATTGGGCCATCCAGACGTCCGTGAAAATATGGGAATTGGTTCGCAAATACCTGGTGTGTACAATTATATTTACGCAAATCATTTAAATACTAAAATCTCATGGATAGTTTAACTTAATTATAGATTTTTGGGGGGCAAGTTTGTTTGGAAAGATGAGGGTTGACATTCTACGTAGGTCAGTAATCCATCGCAGGGCAACACACAGGAT